>NC_136492.1:122307018-122347018 GCF_053919585.1 Euprymna scolopes
TTTACTTTCTTCTTATCTTGAAAGTTAAGTATTTTTATCGATGGCATTTACGTGGAAAAGGAAAACCAACATGTTAATTAGAGAATTTGCAAGGGATGTGGGTAAACGTACACCGAAACTGTTTAATTAAAGAGGACTGAAGTGGAATTGTCTAGAATGGTGTGATTAGGCGAACCAAAAAATTATGATTGTTCGCTTTCGAAAAGTAAATAAAGTGCCGTCCGACGTGTTGTCTTCAAAGATTCCGTATGGATCTTACATCACCGTCTAGCGACTAATAATACTTGGATAATGCAGGAGGAAATAAATAGAGGAGAATGAGAACATTGCAGTTTATTTCACAACAATCAAAAAATTAAAAAGGACTGGCAAAGGTAGTACAACACTCTTACGAAAGGTTGGAAATTTATTTCGAGCGGGTGTTCTAGTTGACAAATGAGTTCATGAAAGTTTCAAGAGGATTAAAGTTGCAAAAGTCAGGAAACAAAACGCTGATAAGTAAGTTGGGATGACTAATTCTCTGAAAATGAACATAGATACAGAGAAGTATCTGTCCGATAAAAATGACCCCGTATCCCACGCCACTAAAACAAAGTGCAGTGATTGGATAAGCAATCGATGAAATGCTTGTTCATTGATCATAGAGACATCCAGGACTTCCTTAAGATTTTCCACGATGGGAATTGGTTATTTCCTGCTGATTATGCGGAGTTGAATAAAGTAATGAACAGTAACAGCTACAAATTGCTGGCATCCCTGGACTCGGCGAAATACTTTTCTAAGTTAGATTTTAATCAGGATACTGGCAAGTAGAGTTAGGCTGAAATAATAAATGATAAACTGCATCTCTGTCGCATAAGGTTTTTTTTTTCTTTTAACGTTAATCAGTTATGGGTTGCCAATGCAGCCATAGTTGTCTCAGAGCACTTGTCCATATTGCTACAGGGCAAGAAATAGTATGCTCTAGCGTATCTCTACAATATTTTGGTATTTTTGGAAGCAGACAAATAATCACAAGTATATTAAAACTACTTTTTTACAGTTTGAAGGAACATAAATCAAAGGTAAACCTGTCCAAATGCAAAATAGTAAAAAGAAGACACTCAACTTAACGTGATTGTATTGTAAGATATTTCCCCCGTCGTCTAGTATAGCAGCACCATTAATATACTTAGCAATATAGTATGGGATATTCAAGTGGAGTTATGAATGACATGTAACTTTTGATACGTTAAGGAAAATGTTGGCTGAGTTGGTAACACTTGCATACCAGGACATTCGCCGAGGGTATACTTTCTAAACAAAGGCGTCGAATTTTGCTATAAGCTCATATTTGACTTAAACGTTAAACGGAAAGAATAGCAAAGAGAATTAGAAAAATCAATTACTTCTGGTCCGATGAATTGAGTCATACTAAAACCAAAGTGTAGACAATTGAAAATGAGACACCTGTCATATATTACGCGTTGAAAAAGATAACTTACATAGTGTAAGTTCATATTTTTCTCAGACCATATTTCGGTTGAGTACTTATTAAATTCACTGACACAGGGAGGAGAACAATCTGATGTCGGACATTTTCTTTTTTGCTGTCTACCCTTACCACTAGTAAGGGTGGTGGAGGTGAAAATTTTATCTGGGCCAAAGTTATCCACCCGATAATCAGGGGCCCTAACCTTGGATTAACTACTAAGGAGGATGCGCTATCAGCAAGTGCGAACTGGTCGTACATCTAAACCATATGATATAAATGTTGGAGTGCCTCGGGGGTCTATCCTTGTACCTTTATTATTCCTAATATTCATAAATTACCTCCCTGACAAAATTGTTTGTGAGATAGGTGTATATGCTTATGACACCACGCTCTATAACAGACACGACAGGAAAACAAATTAACACATGTCTAAAGAAATGGCAGAAACACTAGAGCATCATCTCCAAACTGTAGTGACATGGATACAAAAATAGACGGTAACATTCACTGCTGCCAAGACTAAACTTGAATTCTTTCAATAACTACCAGAAACCTTATTTACCACCAATTACAATGACCAAATACTCTTTATCTGAAAGTACATCATTTAAACTGATCGGTCTAACGTTCACAGGAAACATGAGTTGGAACAATTATATTGAGAGAATTGCTAGGATTGCTGCGAAAAAGATAGGTTTTCCCCACCGTGCTAGAAAACTACTAACACCCGAAAGTATCCAGTGCCATCTATTAGGCCAATAATGTGCCTTGTTTGGGGTGAAAATGTAATAAGAATAATAATACAAGCAAATTGACTATCCAACCACACCAAATAGTAAAAAAAAAATGCATGAGGGTGGAAAGAGTGAGAGGGGCAGTTAAAATATATCCGTCCGCTAAAATGATACTAAAAATATTGGATCCTGTGGAGACTCACTATCAATGGGATGAGTAATTGTCATTACCAGTGAGAAATCAATATTGAACGTTTGTTGCGATAATGCAAATTCACCGAGAAAGCATAACAAATAGTGTGGTGGACTTGAAATCTGGTGCAAATTGTTGTCACTCAGTCACCTTGGAAAAAAACAATATGTTCTGGGGATACTCTATGTCGGATTAAATATAAATATAAACAAATACACAAAACGTAAAGAAAACATATTATAGCTTAAAAACACATAATGAAATAAAACAGTTAATGCTACATAAATAATTGTAAAGTTACAATATTTTTGAAAGATGGCAACAGTACTAGGATTTTTGTTAGGTTTATTGCGATTAAATCGCAGATGCAATATTCTTATTGGCAACAATAAATCAATGCAAACAAGCTGTTGCTTTAAGAAAACTAACTCGTAATGTTTATCTAAATATCGAAGAAAATTAATAATTAGAAAGGACTTTCGATTCAGGCTTCATAAGCTCGCACCGTTTACCTATAATAATCAGTCAAATAGAAAGCCTCTTGGGAACATGTGGGAATAACAATAAATTCAAATGAAATACACGAGTTTGTAGGGATTTTTAACGAGGTTGCGGTAGAGTAGATACATCACACATGAATACGTCATGTATGTACAGACCGACGGAACATAATGGAAAGGGGAATTTTTATACACTCGAAATAACCAGATGATTTTTGTATATTTAGATATACTTTCGAATATCAGAGCATAAGTCGTTATACGTTGTACATTATTTTAACCGCTTGTTCAGATAAAATACATGAGTTGAAAGGTTTCTTTTGACGAGGAACGAATTCTGAGAGCCAAGAAATATTTTCACATGGAATAACTAAGTATTATTACAGATTGAACAGTGTCAAATGCTAATGAGAACAGATACATACAAATAGGATAAAGGTTAGCTCCTTATAATTTTTTTTATATACATTTATATGTAAAAGCATAGTGATGCGTTTTATTTTCTTTTATTTTTAACAGGTTATGTATTGGAGTATGGCAACAAAATATATTTTTTCATTATTGTAACTCTCGAGTATATATATATATATAAGTTAATATCTTATATGTTTTTAGATAGAGTGATGTGGTTATCAATTGATTTATAATAATCATCATATTGATCATAATGTGTCCGATATATAGAATGAAAACAATGATAAGAATATATTTTGTCATATGCCTAGTCATGCATACAATATATTATACATTTTATACTATCAGGCATGTTCATTTACATATATATATATTTAGGAATATGATTTTTCTGTATATGCCTTAATTAATACTAAAAAATAGAACTATATACTAGGCTTCTTTTAGCAATGAGATCGATATATATGTATAAATACAACTAGACACATACATATCTGTCAATATATACATTTTATGAATATATACGAGGGGCGTGCAACAAGTAATGCCCCTGTTCAACTTCCTTTTGTCTAATATAGCTGAAATGTTGCATATGCAATGATTCATATCTCTAGGGGTTATGTGGTAAATTACAGCTCTGAACTTATTGTGGTTTATATTTTACCGGTGTTTGAACTGAATCAGCTGTGAAATGGAGCCTGTTGAATGTCGAGTAGTTATCCGGTTTTTGTACAGGAGACTATTTATGAAATGAAATAAAAATCTTATGGTGATAATGTCTCATCATATAACCTTGTAAAACGCTGGCATCCTAAATTCAAACGTAACAGAAAGTCTGTTTAAACAGCTTCCAATCCGTGTCGGCCCCCTTCTGCAATTGATGAGGAATCTGCCCGTCAAGTTGAGAATGTACCTTTTGAAGATCAGCGCATTACTTTTCGCCAAATAGCCCAAGATGTCAAGATTAGTACAGGGTCTATGGACACTATAATTATTGAATATTTGCATAAGCATAAGATAGTCTGCCAGATGGATTACCAGGTTGCTCACACCATTCCAGAAGTGAGAACGCGCCGAGTTCTTGAGCATGGATTTGGAGATGCGCTGAGAAGATGAGTTAAAGTTGTTCCAAGGACTGATTACACAGGAAGAAACCTGCATCCATCACTATGATCCAGAAATCAAAGCCCAGTAAATGCAGTGGAAGAACTTAGACTCACCAACTCCAAAGAAGACAAGGGTTCAGCCCTCCTCTGGCAAGGTAATGCTCACAGTCTTCTGGGACCAAGTGATGACAGATTTCCTGAAAATTACAGGAGCCTATTATGCTTCACTTTTGAGGAAATTAAGGGAAGCTATCAAAATCAAGAGGTTGGGAAACTTCACAACGGTACTCTCCTCCTGCAGGACAAGACTCCGATCCACAACTCGCATGTCGCCAGATAAGAAGCACGGCCGTTTGGTTATGAAATCCTTCCTCATCCACCCTTCTCTCCTGACCTAGCACCCTCTCACTTTCACCTCTTCTCAATCATGGATTTTTTTTTGAAAGGAAAGTTTTTTTTCCAGATGATGCATCCTTGATTTCTGAAGTCACCTCGTGTTTGGAGGACCAACCTGGGGGGTTCTACAAAAACGGTCTCCAGAGCTGCATGACACGATAAGAGAAATGCACACCTTTGAGTGCTCCATATGTAGAGAAATAAAAATAACTGTGCAAAATTCCGTTGCTCTACTCCTAGGGGAAGTGAGACAGGGGAATTACTTGTTGCAGGCTTTTCGTATATATATATATATATATATATATATATATATATATATATATATATATATATATATATATATATACGAAAACCAAGATACGGAATAATGAAATAATGTTAAAAAATGCACATTGTTTGTGACTAACCCCTTTTTTAAATATATATATATATATATATATATATATATATATATATATATATAACCCCTTTTTTAAATATATATATATAATTATTTTTTTACTATAATAATTAAATACCTACAGACACTAGTGTTTCATCCTTTCGGGATTCTTCAGTGCAGGGTGTCACAATTACTACCAGTCGAACGATTCGAACCCCGCGACACGAGACATCTCTGGCTCGATTAGCGGAGGCCGTATCCATTCGGCTACCATTAATCGTGTGAAATAGCGTTGAATTTTAAACATTTTAATTTAAATGTTCATTACGTCAGACAGACAGTGATCAAATCGTTATACGACGATCTACGCATAAGAGCTAAATTGACCGACTTTTATTCAACAGAAAGTGCTCAACGATAAGAAACGTATTTCTTAAAGGGGCTGTCATAATTATTTTTTTACTATAATAATTAAATACCTACAGACACTAGTGTTTCATCCTTTCGGGATTCTTCAGTGCAGGGTGTCACAATTACTACCAGTCGAACGATTCGAACCCCGCGACACGAGACATCTCTGGCTCGATTAGCGGAGGCCGTATCCATTCGGCTACCATTAATCGTGTGAAATAGCGTTGAATTTTAAACATTTTAATTTAAATGTTCATTACGTCAGACAGACAGTGATCAAATCGTTATACGACGATCTACGCATAAGAGCTAAATTGACCGACTTTTATTCAACAGAAAGTGCTCAACGATAAGAAACGTATTTCTTAAAGGGGCTGTCATAATTATTTTTTTACTATAATAATTAAATACCTACAGACACTAGTGTTTCATCCTTTCGGGATTCTTCAGTGCAGGGTGTCACAATTACTACCAGTCGAACGATTCGAACCCCGCGACACGAGACATCTCTGGCTCGATTAGCGGAGGCCGTATCCATTCGGCTACCATTAATCGTGTGAAATAGCGTTGAATTTTAAACATTTTAATTTAAATGTTCATTACGTAGTCACAAACAATGTGCATTTTTTAACATTATTTCATTATTCCGTATCTTGGTTTTTATTGAAAATTCTGTTTGGATCATTGTAATAATGTTTTAACATCATTGAAATCGTTTTTACGCGTATCAGATGTTCTGTGAAGCGTCCTCGTCCGAAATTATTTTCAATGTGTTGGAGATGTAAAAATGGCATTTTCGTAGTTCATTTGAAGTGTTTCCAAGGGGTTGAGGCGTGTAAGTTTCTATTATTCATTGGCATGTTCAATTGTTATTAATCTTTTATTGGGCTTGTCGAGCCCGCTGACCTCGGCTGTAGTCACTCTTTCTTTCTGCTTGTGAGTTTTCCCTTTTCCTTTAGGGAAGGGTGTGTGTGTGTGTGTGTGTTTGTGTGCGTGTTGTTTGTGTGGTTTCTTTAATTGGTTTGAGAATGTGTGTACTGTTTTATAGTATTATGAGGTTATTTGCTTCCCTAGGAAGGTGGCTGTGATCCAAGGTCTTTACTAATGTGAATGTGTTAGGAGGGGGGCAGCTTTTCTGAAATAAGGGTAGGGGTGTTTTCATTCTCTTTTGATATTTATTTTTTGGATTCTTGGATTTTAGTATTGTGATTTTTCGTTTCAGTCTCTTCGGGTATTCCTTATATTATGTTTGTTTAGATAGAGGGGTTTATTTAAAAACATGTATAGGGGATTTTTTAATGTTTATATTTATTTGTCTCCCCATGTGGGTATGGCCAGACCCAGGATCGGTTCCTAGTGTGGGGAAGATTTTGTTGCCCAGAGGGGGGCAATTGGAGGAAGTATAGGTATGGGGGATGATAGAAGGAATGATAGTTTTCTCAGTCATGATGGGGGTCTCCTCCACTGACTAAGGAGGGAGCGAGGTGTTAGAACAAAATATTATGCTATGGTTCTAGATGTTTCCTACTGTTGTAGGTTTCGAGGTTAAGTAGGATTGGTATTGTTCAGTGTCTTGTGTTAGAGACAGGGGTTTTATGTTTGTGTGTGGTTGTATGCGCGCACGTGTGTGTGTTTTAATGTGTCGGTTCTGATTTATGTGTGCGGGTTTATATGTATATGTATATGGATGCGCATGCGAGTGTGCCTTGCAATAAATGTTGTTGTGTGTGGTTATTTGGCTCTGTTCAGTTCAGGAGTGAATCTGGTGATGCAGTTTTTTGCCTGTGTAAGTAAATAAAATAATTGTGTGTTTGGAAGATTGACATTATTTTGAAGCTCTTTCCACTGCATGTGTGTACGTGGTTTGAAACACAGAAGTGTCTGTTATCTGCAATTTTTATGTTGCTCTCATGTAAGGCCACTCCATTGCTGAAATTTTTGGAGCGCCTATGTAGGATTTGTTGCATGATGTGCATCTTAGTGCATATACTACATTTCTGAAGGCGCAATTTATATACTTTTTTATTTTGTATTTTTGTGCTGGGGTTTTGAATGTGTATGTGTTACCTTATATTATTATGTCACATACTCCACATCGCGGTTTCCTGCATTTTGTAACCCCTTTGTAGTATGTGGGACAAGTTTTGAGGAAGTAAGGATGTGTTTAAGTTTTTGGGTTGGCGTTTGCTTTTTATTATTTTAGTTGTTTTAAGTATGTTGTTCAGTTTGTCGTTCTGATTGAGGAGGATAAGGTTTTTTTACTATCTGTGTTAATTTTTCTGGGGTGTGTTTGTTGTGTGTAGGGACGTATGCCAAAATGTGTTCTTTGTTGTGTTCATTTGGGGTTCTTAGTTGGTCTATGAGGATTTTTTTTCAGCCAGTTCAATACCTTTCTGTATTAGTGGTACTGGATGTCCTCTGTTCCGCAGTGTTATTTGTAGGTCATTCAGTCTAGTTAAACGGAGGTGTATGTCTGTTACTATTGTGCAGACTCTACGTGCTCGGGAGTACGGCATTGATTTTGGACAGTTTTTAGGATTGTGGCTTTTGAAGTGGAGGTATTGTTGAGTGTCTGTGGGTTTATGGTAGATGTATGTGATTATGTTGTTGTTGTTTATTGCTACTGGGATGTCTTGGAATGGTAGGTCAGTGGAGTTTTGTTCGAGTGTGAACTTTATTTTTGGGTGTATATTATGTAGCAAAGTATCGAGTTATTTGATATCCCTCCATGAGGTTCTCCAGAGGATAAAGTAGTCGTCTAGGTATCTTTTCCAGGATTTTATGAAGAGTATTTTTATATTGTGCCCGTACATTTGCTCTATCCTTTCATAAAGGGTCTCTTCTAAGAAGGCGAGTGTAAGGGTGGCATATGTCGGTGCCATTTTAATACTCATTTCTGTGCCTAGTATTTGGATGTAGTTGCCTTTATTGAATTGGAAGGAGTTGTTATTGAGGATGATGTCGATGCTATCAATCACGAATTGTTTATTGAATCTGGGGTGTACAGTCTGTGTATGTGTGTCAATCCAATATGTGATAGCTTCTTTTCCTAGATTGTTTGGAATATTGCTATATAGGCTGCTAACATTGAATGTGGCTAGTATAGTCCCATCGTCTACGGTTTGTGGTAGGGAGCTAAGGAAGTGTGGGTCATCTCTTACAAAACTTCTGACTAGATTGGTGAAGGGCTGTAATAGTATAACTATTAGGTTGCTAAGTCTGTTTTTGGGCATGATGGGCCTGCTACTATGGGTCTGAATGTGAGGTCGTTTGGGTTTGGGGTGCTTATGTATTCCGGCTTTTGTATGTTGATGGCATGTCTTACCTGGTTAGAGTTGTGTATTTTCGGTAGCCCATAGAAAATGTTTGTTTTTGTTGTGAAGTTTGTAAGGAAGTTTTTTTTTCTTTTTTAGTTAATGTACTATTGTATGTTGTGCAGAGTGTTGTTATTTTAGATATGGTTGTATCGTCTATGTTAGAGATACGTGGTTTGGAATAATGTTCGCTCTCTAGTGATTCTAAAATGTTTGTTTTATAGAAGTTCTTATTCAGTATAACTACTGGACTACGTTTGTCTGCTTCCTTTATAACTAAGTTGTTATTGTGTTGGATTTTTTTAAGTGCTTGATTTTGTTTTCGAGTTAGATTACTGGTGGGGTTTTCTTTTTGTTGGGGGTTGAGGTTCCAGAGCGTTTCAAAGAAGGTATTTAGTTCTTCTGTGTTGTCATGCTTGTTGGGGAAGTATGTTGATTTGTTTTTCACTAGAAAGGCGTCTGTTGTGTTATAACTGTCATTAAGTATATCCATGAGTCTTCAAGCGTCCTCGTCAGAAATTATTTTCAAATGTGTTTGAGATCCAAAATGGTCTTTTCCTAGTTCATTTGAAGTTTTTCCAAGGGGTAGAGGTGTGTAAGTGTCTATTATTCATTGGCATGTTCAATTGTTATTGCTCTTTTATTGGGCTTGTCGAGGCCGCTGACCTCGGCTGTAGTCTTGTAGTAGGTGTATTAGCATAAATGATTAAATTCATGACATCAATAAATAGTTTCCAGCGAAGTCAGGGTGTTTTCATAAGTTTGACAGCGAAATAATCAACGCGTTAGACAATATTAACAAGTTGGACGTGATAAATGGCATCGCTGAAAATCGTGCGGAGATAATAAGTCGTAACGTTTGATAATAGGTAATGACAAACAGAGCATGCACCTGCTCCAATTTGCCTCAGTCTCTAAGAATGCACTCTTAAAAAACAAATAAAATAAATCATAAATAGCAGTATGAAAATAACGATCAGATGGCGTTAAACCAGCGTTCATTGATTTGACTAGGATAGAATGCTAATAAGAACTGTGTTTTTCATAAGGTATTCCTTCTTCAAATATGAAATAAACAAACTATTGCTTCTTTGAACACTCTTTAATTTTCTATAGGAAAATTGGTATTCCGGTACTAACATCCGTTTATAGGTTATAAACATTTTCGGCAGTGTTGAACATACGTGCGCTTTCTTTTAATTCGCCCATTCATTCATTAAATTTAAATGTTATTACTTAGATGGAAGACATGTTTCACCGTTTTACTACTAAACAAATATATTCTTATAAAGATACTTCAGCAATTAACATTATACTACAATCTTTTAAAATTTTAATAGTATTTGTCTCTGCAGCTACCAGTAGAGATTCACTAATACAAGATTATATATGAAATATAAAAATTAAAAGAAAGAAGATAGTCTTGATACATTGTAATAATACCATTTTCTATTGTCTCACACATATATTTGATGGGGGCTAATGTGTGTGTGTATATATATATATATATATATATATATATATATATATACACAAAATGCATATATATACATATAAACACATATATATAGATGATGATTGCAACGTCTTGTCAGACGAGTGCCACTCCCTCAGACATTTAAAATCCATGAACCCAAATGTCTGAGGGAGTTTCTATACAAATATGATGTTACAGAGTCTTAGCTTTGTACGACAGCTAAGTCTCTCTCTCGGTTCAAAATGTTGAGATCCAGCAACACGCAAGAGCAACATAGCAAACAACAAATTAAACTGCAGACCAGCTTAATGCGGGTACTGGTCTTCCGCTTTATGTTTTTTTTAAATCAGAGATTTGCTTCTCCTAGAAAGGTTGCCTTCACCATGGCTTACGGGAGCACTCTCTACCCCAATACACACACACACACACACACACACACACACACACACAGAAATATACACGTGTTAGTTGGCCGTTTACCCAGACAAAGAGGTCATTTGCCCTTTGGAAGGTCTTGTTTTTAATCCTTCAGGGAGACTAGCCGCCCTCCCTACAAACAAGTCTGGTGGGGGAACCAGTTTAGTCGCCGATGACCCGACCATGAGGCAGGTAGTACTGGGTTACATGGTACCAGTAGCATATGAAATGACCTGACACATAATATGTATATATATATATATATACACGCACATATACACACGCACACATATATATACAGATCTATATATATATATATATATATATATATATATATATATATATATATATATTACATTTTCACCCCAAACAAGGCAAATTGCCACTTTGGTGTAGGGGGCTACTATCAGGGTCAACAACTACTGGGGTACTATGTAGGGATTTGGGCAGCAAGGTGTCGGTTCACGTTACACTTGAACTTCTGCACGTCAGTACTGTTGGGGAAGCAGGGACCTGGAATGGAATTCCAGAGTCTAGCGGTTCTGGGGAAGAAACTATTAGAGTAAAAAGATCTTTTACATCTAGGGATCTCTACAGTGTGGGGGTGGAATTTAGCAGCCTGTCGGGTTTGTCGAGGGTGCTCACGTCGTGGGGGCACAAGTGATTGCAGTTCGTCAGAACATTCACCACTAAAATACTTGTAGAAAAGGCAGAGGGATGCAACATTTCGTCGATGGGACAGAGGCTGAAGCTTAAATGCCAGTTCAGGGCCTATCAGGTTTGCGACTCTCTTTTGAATCTTGTCAAGGAGCGAGAGACTAGTAGCAGATGCACCAGCCCAGATGTGGCAGCAATACTCCATACATGGGCGAATGGTGGCCTTATGGAGGTACAGGATACTTTCGGGTGTTAGTAGTTTTCTAGCACGGTAGAGAGAGCCCAACTTTCTTGCAGCGGCCCTAGCAATGCCTTCAATGTTATTGTTCCAACTCATGTTTCCTGTGAACGTTAGGCCAAGGAGTTTGAAAGATGGACTCTCAGATAAAGAGTCGTTGGCCATTGCCATGGGTGGTAGAGAGGGTTTCTTGTAATTATTGAATGAAACTAGTTTAGTCTTGTCAGCATTGAACGCGACCAACCATTTTTGTCCCCATTCCACTACAGATTTGCCATTTCTTTAGAAACGTGTTCATTCGTTTATGGAAATCGATATTTTTGTTCTAACTCCGCGATTTTTCAACGAAAATTCGTGCAACTTCTAACATTATACGGCAACACTAACACATGCGCAGAGATAAAATTGTAAGCTTATCTGCACAATAACGAGCAAACGGTAGCCATTTTGTTGACTTTCTGGGGGGGGGTTCAGCCTGCTATATTAATATGCACGATGGGACCTAAATTTGCTGTAAGTAAAGCGGACAAGTCTAAAATTGTTCGAAGGCTTATAATAAGATGTTCACCTTAGAAATTGCAAGATAATTACTCCATGGTCAGTGTACAATAAAAAAAATAACCCTCAATGTTGCATGGGACGTCCTTACAAAGGGAGAATTCGTAAGAAATCATATCTGTCACGTCGAACAATGAACAAGATCAAGAGATAATTTCGCCGTAATACACTTGACACTAGCAAACAAGTTTTGGAAAAATCTGGCGTTCTTGATGTGTCTAAATAAACTCGGTGCCGTGTCCTGAGGACGACTGCAAAATTTCAAAAGACGTAGCTCCACCCTCAATAGAAGGATATTCACAAGAAAAAAAGGATGGAGAGCAAAGAAAGGATGGTAAATTTTCAAACTGTTTTGTTCACCAATGAGTGTCGAGAAAGCTTTAATGGACCCGATAGATCGAGAGGTAGATGGTACAATAATAAGTGTTTACGTCTCAAAAGAATCAGGCGTCAACAAGGCGGTGGTGGTGTGATGTTCTGGATTCTATCCTGGGCACTGAGCTGGTAAGACAATTCAGAGTCGCAGATGAAGTAAAAATTCCCGCCATACTAAACATTTAGTTAATTAGGGGACAATTAGGTCCCTGGTGCATTCCGGAATAAGATGGCATGATAATGCACCGTCCCATTCTGCATAATGAGCCACTGCATATTTGGAGAGATTTTTTGCCAGACATAGGAAAATAATGCGAGGGACAGCCTGTTCTACAGATTTAAATCTGTGGAGCATCTAGAAACAAAATCTTTACTCCGGAGCAAGGCAGTAAAACTCCACGGATGATCTCTGCAATGCTATTCTGACTGCTGCCAAAGGCATTTCATCAGATGAAATCGAAAGTTTGACATCTTCAATGAACCATAGCCCTTGTCCTCCTGCCAATAAAAAAGGCAATTATATAAGATAATGATTGTACTATGTAACCATTTCTTTTTTTTGCGACTTGATATCATTAAATGTAAAAGTAATTTGAACAACTGTGTGAAAAGTACAAATCCTAATTTTTCTATGCGTGCCCCTTTCTTACACTGTATTTTTTTTGCCTTAATTACCTACTACGTGCAGTACTCTCACAAAAGAAATATTATATAGAATAAATCCGATGGTTCTATTATTGAAGTTACCTTTATTTTTTATTTATTTTTTTACACCGTGGTCACCACTTATCAAGGCCTGGAAGCCACTCAGGGATAAGGGTTATTGAAATAACTTTACGTTAGTGTGGAGATATGATGAAGTGTTTACTTAAGGGTGCGGTTCATTAGGAATTTGTTAACGTTGGACTTGGAGAAATACAAGTTTTAGTCAGGTGGGAAGCAGGCAGACGGAACAGAGTTTACCAGGCGTGCAGTTCTAAGAAAGAAGCTTTGTTCATGGAATCCACGTTTCGATTTAGGCACATATAAAGAGTGGGGGATATTTTTCACACTGGATTCGGCTAGACGGGTGGGTCGTGAAGGATTGGTGGGGGGGACAAAACATTTGAATTCAGACGAGCACCTGCCATGGAAATAACGATAAAACAAGGAAAGGCTCGCAACGTCTCTTCTGTTGGAGAGAGGTTGCAAGGTAGAGAAAAGGGCATACCCCACTAACCCACAAAGTCTATTTTGTACTCTGTCAATGTAGTATAGGCTGTTTTTAGCAGCTCCTTCCCAGATATGGCAACAGTATTCTATCCTTGGACGTACTTGGCTTTTATATAGATAGAGAATTGCATCAGTAGTGAGATATCTTCTGGAGCGGTAGAACGATCCCACCATCTTTCCAGCGCCCTTGGCAACAGACTTGATATACGTGTTCCATTTCAGATCAGGAGTAAATGTCAAACCTAGAAGCTTGTCAAAACACGGGGCCTCACCCAGACGAGAGCCATCCATACCAATTGATGCCAGCTGGGGATCAGACCGTTGATGATTTAAGGATAGGAGTTTGGTTTTAGATGCATTAAAGGTACCAAGCCACATCTACCTCCATTGAACCACGCGCTCGAGATCAGAGGAGAGAGAATCAGAGAGAACTTTGTCGTTTACAGCCTTTGATGTGTTGCCGTAGATGGTCGTGTCATCAGCATAGATGTCTACGAATGCTTTAAGTATGTGTTGTGGGAGATCATTGATGTAGATCAGGAAAAGATTTGGGCCCAGGTTTCACCCCTGAGGAACTTCAGCATTAATACTGCAGGCCTCCGATTTTTGTCCATCGACCACTACTCTTATGAGCCTATCGGAGAGAAATGATGTAATGATTGAGAAAAGATTTCCAGTTATACAATAGCTGGAAATCTAGTGACGTAGACCCTTATGACATACCTTGTCGAAGGCTTTTGATATGTCAAGAGCAATTGCCCTAGAAAGCAAGCCTTTGTCAAGAGATTCACTAATCCTGTGGGATATAACCGTCAGCACATATGCGGCAGATCTTGCAGAACGGAAACAATACTGTGTGTTACTAAGAAGGTTGTTTCTGCTGAGGTGGTTGATTATTTCTCTGTAATATGGATCCGAGCAACTTACCTATAACACACAGGAGACTTATTGGTCTGTACTGAGAGGGAGATGACTAATCACCTGAATTCTTAAATACAGAGCAAACTGATGGGGTCTTCCAGGGAGTCGGAAAACACTTCTCCTTAAGGCGGCGCTTAAACAGTTTCGTAAGTATTGGAGCAAGTTCTGGTTGAAGCTTTTTTAACACTATAATCGGGATGCCGTCAGGGCCGGTTGCTTTATTGGACTCAAGGTTCTTGATTAGCTTGGCGACCTCACGCACGGATATTTGTGTGTTACCTAGCGTGTTCTGTGTTATAGGAGGAAATATCGGGAGTTGATTACCTTCGTCGCATGGGGTAGAATTAGCGGCAAAATTATTTGCAAATAGTTTCGCCTTGTCTGAGGCTGACGCCATGACCTCTGGTCCATTTATCATGGTTGGGATAGTTCAGGATCCTATTTGTTATTTGCGAGAACTGGTAGGAACCAAGCCGCTGCTCAGCTACCTTGGATTTAATAGACTGGGCATATAGCTCTCTTGCATTTTTTATTACTCTTTCACAGAGGTTGCTTGCAGTCCTGAAACCAGCTTTAATCTCAGTGCATCTATTACTTTGGTAGCTATTGAAAAAGTGATTTCTGTGCGTGATAGCAGCAACACATTCTAGGGAGAACCATGGCTGGCTGTTAGGTCTTTCTTGAATTTTTTTTAGATCATATGAATTGATCTATGGGTACAATAAACCAGTTGCTCGGATCCGATACTATAGAGGACATTTTCTTTTAAAAATGGAGTGCAGAGGGAAATCAGATATGAATGTACGGAAGCTATCCCAGTCAGCCATAGACTATCGGTATACAGTACGGTGAAGGGGTACGTCTAGGGACTTATTACATTTCGCTTTTTATCTTAACTGATACAGCGGAGTGGTCGGAGGATCCTAGAGGAGAATGAACGAAACATGAATATAGCTCAGGGGAAGTTGAGAGAAAATGATCTAGGAGGTTCGCATATTTACCCGGTGTATCGGGCACACGGGTGGGTTCGCGAACAATCTGAGTGATGTCATAAGTAATGGCAAAATCATGACGAAACCTTCCCTCATCGTTTGTCTTATTTAAATGGGTCAGCCATTCAGCGTTATGGACGTTGATGTCACCACAGATGTAGCTGTTAGCCGATCTGAAGACAGGATGTGGTCTATTTTCTCAGATATGCTCTTAAAGATAGAAACTCCGATGCTGTGGGACCGATAGAAGGCAAATATAAATGCAGTGCTGTTAGCAAGTTCAACCTGGTAGCACATATAGGGTAAGTTAGGATCTTCTCTAGAGATATCCCTTCCACACGGGAAACCATCTTTAATGTAGGTTCATATTCCATGCCCATGGCGATCTTTGGGGTCAGATTTAGCTGTTAAATTAGAGTATCCGTTAATTATGAACTTATCTAGGGAAGTGGTCGGCCCTATTTCAGTTTCGCTTTGAAATAATATATTCGGTTTCGTCTCCTGTAATTGGGGGTCAACCTCTGGAAGGTTGGAACGTAGACCCCTTTTGTTGTAGAAGGAGACCTGGCAGTAGGGGTCTACGTTGGAAGATAGGGGTTCTAGGTTTAATCGAGTTTTGTTTTCTGGAGATAATTCATGTTGAGGTGTTGGGAACTGTGGAAACAGGTCGGTATATTTGGTTAGAGTAGTACAGAGAGGGAATGTAAGAGAGAAAAACACAGTTTTTTTGTAGCACACGAAAAGGTAAAGCCGTAAGTATTACCCACTAGTATGGCATCCAGAGTCCCCACCAAGGATTACTGCATAGTTCAGATCCACTAACCACATGGCAATACACCAGTCCCAGTACTTTGCGCCTGCCGATAGGACAGCCTCCTTTGTTGTTAATCCAAGGTTCGCGTCCCTGACTAGCAGGCGGATACCGTTTACCTCCAGCACCCTTACTAGTGACATAGGCACAAGGATAGAGATAGAGACAGAAAAATTTCCGACAACTCAGACTACTATTTTTTCTAGTCAGAAGTATTTTAGAAAATGCCGTGTACTTACATAAGAGGCCAGATGAATCTTGCAAACATCCCACGTTAATGTGATTTCATGAAGTCACTGGATTTAAAGTTTGTCAACAAAATATAAAGCATTTGAATTAAAGCACGTGATCATCGCCTGTTTCATCTATCTATCAGTCTATCTATTTATCTATACATCTATCTGTACACACATATATATATTTATATATATATATATATATATATATATATATATATATATAGAGAGAGAGAGAGAGAGAGAGAGAGAGAGGGAGAGAGAGACCGCATGAATGCGTAAACAAATAAATCATTCGTATCAATATACTATCTAATGAGATAATAACTAATAAGCTCTAGAAATCAAATTCTGATACAATGTATATAAATAAGAAACTATTACTATTTACGCTTGCGTCACGCAATGTTCCTGTTCTTTATCAATGACCTCTAAAATTATGTTGATCCCTGAAAAAACGAGGGCGGACCTGTAATTTAACCCTTGTTTTATTTCGTCCATTCATCTGTTCGTCTGTCCGCACTTTTCTTTACTACATCTTGGAATTTTGCACTAACATTAAACATGGTATGAGTAAAAGAAGTAACGGAGCGAATTTTCCGGGAACACTCCAGTTGTACCCCTAATGGTGCTTTTCGCGTTTGGATGGCTAAAATTGACGCTTTTGTGCTTATTAAAAAAGATGATGATTTGAATTTTTTAAAAACTTTCTGCAAAGTTGTAACTAACTGATTTCTATATTATTGTTACATGGTAAGGGCTGTTCCCCGTTTCATGTAAGTATAAAAATAGAGAGATTAGTTAAAATGAAAATAAGAGAAAGCAGAAATCGAACCCTGGACATAAGTTTTAAAGAACAATAGGTTTAAATGGAATGTCCAGTAAATTGTTAATTGGGATGAAATAAATAATAAATAAACTATTCAATTGTTAAAAGAATGTGGATAATAAAATATGGTTAAATAAATTAGATATGTAGGTTAAATTCCTTTGTGGAAACAACACAAGAAAAATAGGTTATTGGGAAATCAATGTCGAAAACGTGCAAAGTCGCGCATGTTGAAACACGTGAATTTTGCTCACGTTGCCGGGATGCATGGATTTCTCAATATAGGAAGTGGGAGTTAATTGGTCGTAGAGAGAGTCAGAGACAGTCAGAGAGACAGTCAGGGGAGACAGAGACAGGCGGACGTCTGAAGCGAGACGTCACTTCAGAAACTAAGATGTGAAACTTTGAGTTCTTAATGAGGAAATTCCGACCGGTCGTATTAAATAAATTAATCATGTGTTTTGGATAAAGCTCATCTTTGTGTTTGTGATTTCTACAAAAAGGTAAATTGTATTGTTATTATATGTCTGTGTTATAAAATGTCATTACATACACATCTCTCTCTCTAAGATACAACATCATATGTAATAAGACAAGGACTCTCACTAAGACTCATATCTTTACTAATAAGAACTCACGTAACATACGCGCAGAAGTGGTATAGTCTAATAATAATAATAATAATAATAATAATAATAATAATAATAATAATAATAATAAACATATAACAAATCACAATTTGGTGTTCGTGAACCTTTTGCATCAGCGATGCAGAAACCGAACCTGGGGTCGATACCACGAAAAAAAAGAAAAAAAGAAACACAACGTTTTAAAGGGGCCCAACATAATTTAAAAAAAATAAATAAATAATACCACGGAAAAAGAAAAATTACACGATCACAGAATTCGAAAAAGAAAAAGAATCACAACGTTTTAAAGGGATCCAACATAATTAAAAAAATAAAACAATAATACTACGGAAAAAGAAAAAATCACACGATCACAGAATTCGAAAAAGAAAAAGAAACACAACGTTTTAAAACGGTCCAACATAATTTAAAACAATAATAATAAATAAATAATACCATGGAAAAAGAAAACATTACACGATCACAGAAATACGAAGAAAAAAAATGAAAAAAAAAATTTGAACATACACGCACACAGAGAACAAAAGATACAAGAAATATTAAAAAGAAAAAGAAGAAAAGGCCGATATGCCGTAAAAAGAAATTCGTAGTAATGAAAAAAAATAGTAAACAAGTCACCATGCGTAATTCATTGATAAATGAATTGGTCTGTTAAAAAAAGAACCACACGCACACACACATACACGCGAATGCAGAGATTGTGTAATCCATTATTGTTTTGAAATTTGTAGAAGTGTCATTAGAAAATCTGTGTCAATATGAAATCGTTTGGACGAATTGTTGAATTAAATCTGTCAATCAAAACAGGAATGTTTTCAAAGGTTGCATGTACTTTCTTAAACAGCGTTTAAATTCTTTGGAAATGCATTTTGTGTTCATAGTGAACTTTTCGGCTTTTGCGTGTTCATTTATTTTGTTTTTTAAAAAAAAAGGGACAATTGTTTTGGACAGACTGTTGAATTGTTGTTTGTTACAGATGCTTTTTTTGTTGTTGTTAAAAAAAAGTTATAAATGTTGCAAAATGTTTAAATGTATTAAGGTATTTTTTTTTTTAAATGTTTTTATGATGTTGAACAAATATTGTAAATTGTCTTATGTATGTAATGTTATGATTTTCACAGCGAGAATTCAAAGGTATCCGTAAATATACATTAGATTAAAATGATCTAATAGAAAATAAGTTAAGACGTATGGTTGGCTTACAGATTCAGTTAGAATTTTAGAAGGGGGACAAGAATGTAAATTACGTAAACGGGTATTTGGAGAGTTTTTAGATGTGATAAGCCGTAAGAAAGGTGTTTTGTTTTAGCATTTGGTTTTGTTTTTTTTTTTTTAGAGATCCTAAAAATTTTTCTCCAAGAAAAGTGACTTGGTAGGGATTGATAAGCACAAGAAGTGCCCCTATACGAAAAATTTGGGAACCTGGTTAATTAAGTGCTTAAAATAAGCTGGTTGCACGTACCGACCCCAAGCAAGTAGTAAGTCTTGGCTTAGTTTATAAACAGGCGTTTGAAAGAATACGAAAATTCTTAAGGGGACCAGTAAACCGATGAGAGGTAGTCCCGAGGCAATCACATATAGCTTAATGAAGTAAGAGACAGGCAAAAATATGCCGTAGATTACGTAAGAAAGATATAACCTTGTATTTTTTTTAGAGAAGCATGAATGTGGGATATATCTGCTGGATCTTGGAAGCCCTGGTGAGAGAAAAGAAAAATCACAAAAAAATCGGGCAATTAGATAGAATTTAGGCGCAATTAAGTTGTTGGTCGCAGGAAACGTGTTAGTTAGTTAGGGGTGATATTTCTAAATCCTCGTCGAAATTTCAAGAAACCAAGCAAGGAAATCCGAGTGAATCCGTATGAGAGAAAAAAGGTATATCTTAAACTTCTGAAGCCAACCACAAAGATTTAAGTATATGAGCTTTGGTATGTCACGTATAAGATAGTTATAGAATAAAAAGCCATACTTGATAATACTAACCATGCGAAAAGAGAGATCAGAAAACTTTTGAGACGAAGGAAGTCGTCCATTTCGAGAAAGGTGAAAACCTCTAGTCTGCGGCATATGGGTGGCTGGAAAATAGCTGATGTGTATCATAGTAAATACCCTACACCTAAAAAGTAAATGCCACAAAGATCAGAAAGGTTCTGCTCTTATAAAAAAATAAATAATTGTGAAGTCGGCCGTGAAGGGCTGACTGAAAGAGATGTTTATTTTTGTGTTTTTTAGCCTGATCTTTCTAGCCGTGTGGTTGTGTAGATGTAAAAATAAAAAAAATGTACTAAAGTTTAAAATGCATACATTTTTTTTTTGTGAAATATGGAAGGGAGGGATGTAATAATAACTATATAACATTATTATGTTTGTCTATACTTTTTGATAATCTTTGGTGTGCCCCAGGGGGTCTTTTAGGGTTAATAAAACACCACGTATTTCGAAGTATTTTACAATAATAGTCCGATATTTTCTGTGTGTGTCTGTTTAGCAGGTTTGCTTGGTACTTAACTAAAATTTGAATATGTTAAAACTCGGGGACTTTTGGAGCTGAATAGCCGGCTAATGATTGACATAGTTATTTTCTTTTTCCATAGAGAAGAACTCAATTTTACATATGTTAGGGCTAAAACTGCGTTTTTTTTTTTAAATTTTCACCAGAATGCAACATCACCTGGGGACATTTGTGGGCTTTATGGGGGGCAAATACTTAGCTTAGTCATCCTTTCATGCCTCGTTTAATTTGTACTCATGTGGAACATACATATTTAAATTGTTCTTAGATCAATGGTAGACTTAATCGTAGACGAAACAACGATCTATGCCAACAATTTATGCCCATCAATATCCTCCATTTCTGAAAATGTTGGGATAACTGTCTCCTTTTCTGATAATGAGAACATGGTGCAAGAGGGAAAAGTGGACTAATAATTTTTAATGTATAGAACACCAATTTTTCTCCTGTCACCATGGACGGTCTTTTACACCTATAACGCACCAATTGAAGTGAATGCCTCTCCTCTTCTTGCAACTCCATTTCTTAATAACTTCTGGGACTATTTTTCACTTTCAATCTTAAATTTAACACATACCTACAAAACTTTACTAATATCGCTGGAAGAATATGAGTATCTTACTGCCAATGCAATCTTCTGTCTGTATGAGAGCGAGGAGTACTGTTTACACATATTGGCAGGAGTTTTTCGGCGCGCCTTATCCAGTGTGCATAGAGTTAAAACCCGAGTTCTTTAATTGATTGGTGATGTGTTTTTTCTTCCCGGCAACCTCTTCATTACAGAAGAGACGTTGTGAGCATGTTTTTGCTCTATCGTTATTTTCATTGCAAGTGATGAACAGAAACCATCTATGTACCCAGTGGCAAATATTCCCCAAAACACTCAACCATCTATAAACGTTTTCCCCGTAAATCTTACGCAGGTTCCATGATTGATGTTCCGTTTCCAGATTTACTCCGCCTGCCCGGTGCAATTTTCTCGGTTTAATACAACATAGTAGTGTTCAAATACAATGAAAACAAGTTCGTGTTGAACCGCCCTGATTAATAATAAATGAATTATATACTACCATCTTATATTTATAAACACTTATCTTTCGCACTTTGAGAAGTTTGGGCTTCCATATAAAATAAAGATTTAAAAAGTAAAACACCTCTATGTAGATATTTAATTCATTTTTAAATGTCTTAGACCTCCAATCACAAGTTAGAACATAAAACTTAGAAAATTAAAAAAAACACATATTTACATATAACTCCTATTTTATTATAAAAGAATTGACGATATGTGTAGTTAGTGTACATATACTTATAACTTTACTTTTTAATAAATTTGCCATGCAAACCTTATAAAAAAAGCGTATCATTTATCTTGCATTTTTGTTTAATTCTCACTATTAAAATATGCTGATGAACATATATTGCAATAAGTGTCTCTATTAAGAGCCACAATAAAATCTATTTCGAATATATTTTGTGATGTAATTTCCGTGATAATTTTACATGTTCTTTGACGGGCGTTTTTGCTCTTTGATCTTTTCTCTCGTTATAATATCTTTTATCTGTCTGTTTAACATTAAAGAGAAATGCATCAGCTTTTCTGATCTTTGGTGTGAAGTTCCTTTTTTTCTGGTTATTTTCTTTTTGTTTCTTTTACAGTGATACGATATTCAGTGACCATATATTTTAACTATGTTGTGTTCATGCTTTGTTGTATTTTCTTTTTCTTCCCTAGCATATTATAGAATATCTTTGTATTATTTGAATTACTATTCTTCATTTATGTGAATGGAATATGCTTATTCTCTGCATACATCAGACTGTTTTTCGAGTATTTCGTTTGTTATTTATAAGCATTTATTTAGTATCTGGTTTGTTGTGCCTTATACGATCTTGGCATCTGCAGCTCCATTCTATCTGTGACAAATTTTGAGAGCTGTTCTCTAGTAATTTTCTGTTAAAGTACTTTTTTCTGATATTTTCAATGGATGGTTTTCTGAAATTTTTATTATGAAGTTTTGAAACGGTTTCTTTGTTAGTGATTGTAATGCAACACAATATTCTTTGATTTTCTTCCAATGAATTTTCATTTCGTGATTGGTTGTTTCTTTTCCTGTAACTTATTAATGTATCCAACAAAGGTCGGCCACTTTCTCTATTTGACGTTTTTTTTATTCTCTGATGTGTTCAGACACTTAATAAGTAAGTTTTTTCTTACATAGGTGTCACCACTTATCAAGGCCGATAGGTCACTAAAGGATAAGGGTTAAAATGCGTAGAGTAGTCAAAAGGACAATATAGTAATCGATAGTAATGGAAGTTCGACAAATTTGTTAACAGAAGTGGAACGGCTCATCAGAAACTTGTTCACGTTGGACTTGAAGTCACCCATATTATAGACGGCTGGAAAGCAGGAAAACGAAAGACAATTCCACAGGCGTGCAGTTATGAGAAAAAAGCTTGGATCATGGAATTTATGTTTAAGTTTAGGCACAGATAAAGAGTGGGGAAAATTATTAATAATGTTTTCAGCTAGTCTAGTGTCCCTTGTGAAAGTTTGGCGAGGGGGGACCATAAATGAAGCTCAGTCGAACACTTTCCATGAAAATAACGATACATCAGAGACAAACTCGCAACATCTCTTCTGTTAGATAGAGGTTGCAGTGAAGAGAAAAGGGCATCTCCCACCAGGCAACGAAGTCTATTTTGAACCCTATCAAGGCAGGACAAGTCTTTTCTAGCAGCTCCTGCCCATATGTGGCAACATTATTCCATCCTTGGGCGTATCTTGCTTGTATATAAATAGAGAATTGCATCAGCAGTGAGATATCTACTGGATCGATAGAAGGATCCGACTATTTTTCCAGTGGCCTCGGCAACAGATTTGATGTACGTATTCCATTTAAGATCAGGAGTAAAGGTCAAGCCCAGAAGCCTGTCAAAACTTGAGGCGTCCCGAAGACGAGAGTCATTCATTTTACTTGATGCCAGATGGGGATCAGAACGTTGATGATGTAAAGAGAGAAGCTTGGTTTAAGATGCATTAAAAGTAACCAGCCACTCCTTTCCTCATTGTACAACGTGATCAAGATCGGAGAAGAGAGAATTGGAGAGAACTTGGTCGTTTACTGTCATAGATGTGCAACCATAGATGGTAGTGTCGTCAGCAAAAATGTCTACGAATGATGTAAGAATGTGATTTGGAAGATCATTAATGTAGATCAGGAAAAGAGTTGGGCCCAGGATGGACCCCTGACGGACTCCAGCATTTATACTGTGAGCTTCTGATTTTTGCCCATCAACTACTACTCTTATGAAACTATCAGAGAGAAATGATTTAATAATTGAGAAGACACTTCCAGCTATACCTCAGCTGGAGATCTTGTGAAGTAAACCTTTATGTCATACCCTATCAAAGGCCTTTGATATGTCAAGAGCAATTACCCTAGAAAGGTTGCCTCTGGCGAGAGATTCGCTAATCCTATAAGATATAACTGTAAGCATATCTGCTATAGATCTAGCAGAACGGAAACCATATTGTGTGTCACTAAGAAGGTTATTTTTCCTGAGATGGTTGATTACTGCTCTATTTAACACATTTAAGTGATGCTACTTGCTATCTTTTCTGTGTTGTTTTCATTTCATGTTATTCCTGAGTGATATATGTTCTTTCATAGCATTTCCTGTGTAATTTTCTGTGATTTTGGCTTGCGTTTAGTGGTCTAGTTTTTTCTGCATTTTACGTTTAGGAACATAATATGCCCTTCTGGTATGTTGTAACTTCTATAAAATATATCTGAGAGATTGTTCCCTAGAATTTGGGTACACATGATTTTTTTCTTTACGTTCAAAGTGAAATATATTTATTTATGTATGACAATAAATATTTTCTTAGTATATATTAAGTTATTTAGGTTTACAAAAATGTCCTTCAAATTATAGTTACATTTCTCAATTATAACCCACGCTTTATATTATCATGATTCCACATTTCTGCGAACGGAAAAATGATAATAATATTACTATGTTCAATCTTATTACAATGGCTTTGATTGCGAATATTTTAAACGATTGTACAACCTTATATCATATATGTAGTCTAAAGTGATCGGGTGCGAATAAAGAATTAACAATATTATTGCATCCTGATTGTCAAAGCTTAAATATATTATTATACGTACTCCGAAAAATTCAGTTTCAAAACTGATAAGTTACATATGCATTATTTTATAGGAGGATTTTTACACATGGGAAAACAATAACAATAAAATATGATTCATATGCTAGTGTACACAAATATGCCATATAATACCATTAGTTAATTAGAGCATAAACTATACTATATTATGTGATTCCCCGTGTTTTAACCTTCCTAAGAGGAGAATGTATAAAACAAGTAATGCACGTAAGTATTCGGCAATAAACACCGTACCCTCTTTAAAAACTGTTTAAAGATGAATATACTAGAACGCACATGAATTTCCATCAGTGTATTTTTCTTGGCAGAAGTCGTCAACTCTTCATTCAAGGCCATTATACATTACATAAAGTGATTCCGACTTTGTTTCTTTTTATCAAATATTATCCATTCTTTATTTCGTAATACATGTTTAATATTTCCTTAAATATTTAAAAAAAAACATATAATTATGTAAAATCCTGTTCAACCTTATTTTTTATTGAAGAATGCAATCCATGATTATGATTTATACAAGTACCTAGTTAGAATTGAAAACAAACCATGTTGTCTTCGAAAATGTAATTCAAAATGTCTGAATTTATATATCTAAAATATCGTTCAATAGATTTTTGTCGTTTTACGAGAGTATATAAATCATACATTTCTCCATCTTCAGAATTGTCACGTTCAAACGAATAAAAATATATTCAACTAAAAGCAAAAACAATAAGTTTAAGCCTGTTATTTACTACGATCTATATCATTCTTCTTTTTTTCGTAACGCCCAACTATCACGAAAGAAAGCACTTACCAGTATACAATTTATCAGAAAAATAAAATTGACTTAATGACGCATGAACATCGATATAGATCTATCATTTTTTTATTCTTTTGAAGGGATAATGGAAATAGTGATTTTCCTCAGCATAAGGAAAAGAGTAGTGTAGTTATTAATAGTTTACATGGAAGTAACACACACACTCACACACACTCATATATATATATATATATATATATATATATATATATATATATATATATATATATATATATATTCGTTATAGTAAGAAGGCGGATCGTAAGAAAAAATAATCTTTATAATAACGATATATAATTCTCTCTCAGTTGATATATTCACGCATTATCATGAGAATTGATGATCCACGACACAATTTATCAATTTACATACATTAGATCATACAATCAGTTTTAATATGTCCTCATTACAACACACCATATAGAACATTTGAAATTGCATATTATCATTTAAATCTGAAAGCCAAATAGTATTTATTTAAACAAAATAGTTTCTTATAAAATAAGCAGATATATTCTTCTCCTAAAAATAAACATGCATTTGTATATGTGCTACTGCCCCTTCGAATAAAAACCATTTTATGACAATGTTGATATTAATATTTTCATTTAGACATAGACGTGTTATTATATGGGGATACTATGATCGAATATAATATATGTAAGAAGACTTAAATTAACTCCCGATTAAAGACGTATCGATAATAAATTTAAAATAGCAATGAGTTATTCATTTAATCACACATTAAAATTATAAAGTAATTTGCGCGGGGATTACATTATTCACCCATACCAAACCTCTTAGGTCAAAAAGCAGTACGCTTGAGAAATGGCCGACGGAGCTGAAAGAACACTTTCTTTTCATTTTTTTTTTCGAACAATTATATTTGATCAATTAAGCTCGATTAAAAAAAAAAACAACTCATTTTCGCGCTCAAGTGCTTACAAACCAGGACTCAATTAAAAAAAAAATTGCAACCCTATGGGAGCCGCTAAAGAAATATAAAAGGCACAGAGAACTTCTATTTTCAGAGAAAGAGATGACGGATCCAAACAACAACGATACCCGAGTCTAGTTTCGTAGCTGAAATTACAGTTTTTTCTCGAATGTCAAGACCATTCGTTGACTCTCTCTTTTCTCACTTCGCCACAACACATAGTCGGATTTTTCACACGCTATGAAGACACTCCCTTCTTCATCCCTTCCTTATTTCATTTCATTTCATTCACTTTGGCGCACACTAAAGCATGATTTAATTTTCTTTTAACGAAAATAAACAAACGTTTACTTATATTAGTTGACAGTTTATTTATTTTCATTTATTTGTTTACAACGATTGAATCAAGTCCCCAACACCACATAAATTCCTGGATATTATTACTATTACACACTAAGAGTTCTCAGACATGCTATCATCAAGAGATTCTCTTTGAAAACATCTTGTGCCGTTCCTCTGGAGCCCGAGTGAAAACAATCTCATCAGATTTATTTTATAGTTCCTACTGCTTTCGCAAACTTTTGTAATTTTATTAGCGCTATCGCAACAGTTGTCTGCCACTAATGTCTCCTTACTTGTGGTCATTGGTCTTCACTGGGATATGGGTTGCAAACGCCTTCCCAACCTCCCACTTCTCCTAGCACTTATCAATATGAGGTTCAAGTTAATGCTTTCTCGCCTCGGTCTATCCACCTCATTGATTCCCTGTTATATTTAGTGCGACGCAAGTTTATGGTGACATAAACAGGGGGGAAGGAGCGTAACTTACAATAATGTAATTATCGAGTTTTCAAGAAGCGTTTCCTTTTCTGTTTAATTCTTTAGTAGGATATGTATGCCTGGCAAGAATCCGCACTCAAGGGTTGCCCTTATTATTTCAGCGGGGTTTATTATTAATTTTATCTTCTCCGACAGCCCTTTATTTTAATCTTACTAGTTCTTTTTTCAAAGGTTTTCGGTATTATTTATAGGGCTTAAAGCCCGGCTTCTACTATTATAGATACTACCCGGACGAAGGCCGGGACTTTGCGATTGCCTTCAAATAGTTTCACATTATTGATAGGAAAAAGACAAAAACAGCAGAGACGACCGCACAGTAGAAACCTCTTGATGTAGGAAACACGTCTACTCTAATATTTTCTTTCCAACAATGGCTAGACTGTGGGATGATCTTCTGAGTGTCTGCTTCCTTAGCTATCAAAAAACATTTTGATGCTTAGCTCCTTGCATAGTGTCCCAGAAATTGATCTTTCTTATAGGAGCCCCTTACATAAAAGTGGGACTGTGTCTTCTTTTGGGTAATACAATACAAAAATTGTAATAAACTTGCCCACACTATGATTTTTCTGTTAGAACATGCCATGTAGGACTTGCGGTAATTATTCTCAATAATGTCTTGAAACAATAATGTCTTTATTCCTGGATGTAATAACTGAGCAGTAAACTACTGAGTGTACGCATTTAGAAACGTACATATCACAAAACCTCAGAGGAACAATAGCACACAAATCAGTTCAGTTATACCGAGTAATATTCGACTCTAGTAATGAGAAAAACACAGCTAAGTTTGTATATACATATAGATATGTACACATGTGTGCGTGCATGAGTGTGGCTGTATGTACGTCTGTCAAAAATTATACAGGTTAAACACAAGTAACATGTGAGAAGAAATGCACGGATCTCTTAAATTCTCCTTATTAAAAGTATCAATTAATTTACCAGATTAAACTATCAAATAAAGTCAGCCTTAAAAAAAATGGGTTGAGTGACAAACTACATATGTGAAAAAATACGATAAAACAACGCGCATCTTTCCCTGATATATCTATCTACAGTAAGATAAGTTCGGTCGTGAAGGAAATCGGGTAATTGTTTTAATTCCTATTCGATTACGTGTTTTTTACGATTTCTTTTTTAATACGATGTGAGATTCTTCTTTTTTTACACAACCCATCTCAGCTGAAACCTAAAATTATGAATTAACAAACGTGTAGTAGAAGGAACTGTAATCAATCATAATAGTATTCCTATGGTAATGGATACTCATATGAGCAGGATATAATTTCCTTTTCGTCTCTAGAGATTCTAAAAACAATATAAAATAGTAATAAATATGTGCTACTTTAATAGTGGAGAAAATTTATCTCCGATAAATTTGTTAAAGAGTATTCAAATATAATGATCGAATAAGAGGGTGTTTAAATTTTCAATTCCTTAACGAAACAAATGATTGAGATTAATGTAATTACAATTAGGTAATTTTCAAACATGGCATTAGCAATTTAGGTCTAACGGGATCGATTCTGTTCTCAGTGAAAACATAATAGCTTTTACGTTTAAACTCGAGAAGTTTTATTGAGTTGTAACAGAGTGAATTAGAAAGGTTATTGATCGACGCTACATGTATTTTTATATTTACTTCTTTATTTCCAGACTTTTCATGGCATACTGTAAAAAAGAGCTAAAAGTTAGATAGAGTTGTAAAATTACGTGTAACAACGTCTTTATTTTAGTCGTGGATGCTATATGAAATTCGATAATATTTATTTTGTTGTAATGGTCTATATAAAATATGCATGGCCATTGGTATAAAAAATGGAACAGATTGTGTACTATCATAAAAAGGAAAGCTTTAAACGTGTTACCTTAAGTGATTAAAAAATAACCAGTCACCAAGTCTAAAGAACTGATGAAGGTTTTAATATGAATCATGTATGTGTTAGAATCAAAGTAAAATTCGTATATACGGATTCGTATGTGAGAGAATGGATTAAAATAAATAGACATGATCAAAGTATTTAACAAATATTAAACATACTCGTATTAAGCACGCCTTGTACCACTTACGTGCGCTACATAACAACAATAGGAGATATGCCGTCTGACTCTATTGACAGGAAATCTCTTCGAATTGTTCAAACTTCTTCTGATTCAGCATTACACTAATAGCCAAAATGTATTTATAAACTAGAGAGATATGGAGTTATTGTATGGACATGTTATATTACGTTATGCGTTAAGTTACTATGGTGTAAACTGCATTATTCGTTGCAATAATAAAAAATGAGCATAATGAGCATAATTTCTGAAGAAAAAAGCCAAAAACAACCTAACACCTTACATTGAAAATGTGCATTATTAGTTAGGATTTGAATGCATTAAGTATTTAAATGTGGTATCTAAAGCGTCGTGTACTAGAACAGGTAAGGTAGGTGCCTAACAGAGTAATAAAACGTAGTAGGAAATATAATCCTTAACACTATTATTATATCAGAAAATGTTTTACATTCCTTGGCTTAGTACGAGGGGCGTGCAATAAGTAAATCCCCTGACCCACTTCCCATAGAAGTATAGCAACGACACTTGGCACAGTTATTAGTCTCCGTCTACATAGAAACCAGCAGAGTTATGCATTTCTCCCATCGTTTGATGCAGTTCTAGATACCGTTTTTGTAGAACACCCAAGGTTGTTCCTCCAACCATGACGTAACTACATAATCAAGGCTGCATCATCTCCGAAACGCTTTCCTTTCAAAAACAACTTCATAGCTGGGAAGAGGTGAAAGCCAGAGGGTGCAAGTACAGGCGAGTAAGAAGGATGTAGAATGATTTCATAGCCACACGCCCGTACTTCTGATCTGGCGACATGCAAGTTGAGGACCGGAGCTTTGTCCTACAGGAGGAGGGTACCTTTGCTGATCTTGCCCCGCCTCTTGATTTTGATAGCTTCCCTTAATTTCCTCAAGAGCGAATGATAATAGGCTCATGTAATTGTGGTACCCTTTGCTAGGAAATCTCTCATCACTACTCCGTCCTGATCCCAGAAGACTGTGAGCATGACGTTGCCAGCGGAGGGCTGCACCCTTGTCTTCTTTGGAGGTGGTGAGTCCTAGTGATTCCACTGCATTGCCTGGGCGTTAGTATCTGGATCATAGTGATGGACCCAGGTTTACTTCTGGGTAATAAGTCTTTTGAAAAACGTTGACTTCTTGGCACGTATCCAAATTCAGCCTCGAACACTCGACTTGTTCTCGATTCTGGAATGGTGTTATCAATCTGAAAATCCATCTGACAGATACCTTATGCATATGCAAATGGTCACGAATGATAGTTTCCACATACCTTGCACTAATCTTCACATCTTTGCCTATTTGGTGAATAGTAATGGGCCGATCTTTACAAAATAGCAGCCTAAACTTGATGGACAGATTCCTCATCAATGGCATAAGGGGGCAACCAGGTCTGAGAGCTGTTTCCACAGAATTCCGGCCATGTTTGAATTCACGATGCCAGAATTTTACAAGGTTATATGATGAGGCATTATCACCATAAGTTACTTTGATTTCATCAAAAGTGTTCTGTGGTGTGCTTCCTTTCAAATACAAAAACCGGATGAGTGCTCGGCATTCAACACGCTTTATTTCACACCTGACTCAGTTCAAGCACCTGTAAAACAGAAACCACAGTGAGTTCAGAACTGTAATTTGCCACATAACCCGTAGAGATATAAATCATTGCACATGAAAATGTCAGCTAGATCAAACAACTGAAAGTGTGTCAGGGGTATAACTTATTGCACGCATCTCATAAATGAAGTTTTAATTTGGATTTTTCACTGTTAAACTACGCCTATTTAAAAAGCATTGATTTGTACCTGTAGTTTCATGGAAATACTGAAAATTGTAACACTTTTTTGAAAAAATGTAGAATAGTTTAGCCTCCATAATTTTGTTTTAAATTTTTTTATACGTAGTATATTGATTACAGTTTTATTTCCTGTCTCATTTCTGCATTATTTTTTGCCATGTTCGAATACTTTGGCTACTACATTCCCTCAATGGAAGTACAAGAAAAACTCCATGGATGATTGCACAATTTTTTCTGAACGATGTAGACAGTTGTCTATTATTTTAAATAGATGCATAAACTAATATATTTTACGAAAACTATATTGTCAACTTATGTAATATACCCACAAATAATCCATGAAATCTGCAACTCCTGATATTGTGTTTTATTTAATATAGCAAGCGCATATATTTGTAAGAATTAGTCATAACATCAGTTTAGCTATACAAGTATGCACTAAATGCCAATAAATGATTAGAAAAAAGTGTGTGAGTTCATGTACAATCGTCGGAGGAACGTTTATATTTAAGGGGGCGGTTCATTAGGAATTTGTTCACGTTGGACTTGAAAACATCCAAGTTGTAGTCCGGTGGGATGAAGGCAGACAGTACGGAGTTCCACAGACGTGCAGTTCTTAGAAAGAAGCTTTGTTCATGGAATCCGCGTTTTGATTTAGGCACATATATAGAGTGAGGGAAATTTTTCACAGTGGATTCAGCTAGACAGGTGTTTTATGTGAAAGATTGGCGAAGGGGGAACCAGAGATTGGAGTTCAGAGGAGCACCTGCCATGGAAATGACGATAAAACAAGGATAGGCTCGCAACGTCTCTTCTGTGGGAGAGAGGTTGCTGGGTAGAGAAAAGGGCATCCCCCACTAAGCCACGAAGTCTATTTTGTACTCTGTTAAGGCAGGAAAGGTTGTTTTTAGCAGCTCCTGTCCAGATATGGCAGCAGTATTCCATCCTTGGACGTACTTGGCTTTTATATAGATAGAGAATTACATCAGTAGTGAGATATCTTCTGGAGCGGTAGAAGGATCCCGCCATCTTTCCAGCGACCTTGGCAACAAACTTGATGTACGTGTTCCATTTCAGATCAGGAGGAAAGGTCAAACCAGAAGCTTGTCAAAACACGGGGCCTCACCCAGACGAGAGCCATCCATCACAATTGATACCAAATGGGGATCAGAGCGTTGATGATGTAAGGATAGGAGTTTGGTTTTGGATGCATTACAGGTAACCAGGCAGGTCTTCCCCCACTGAACCACGCGCTTGAGATCAGAGGAGAGAGAATCAGAGAGAACTTTGTCATTTACAGCCTTTGATGTGTTGCCGCAGATGGTCGTGTCATCAGCATAGATGTCAACGAATGGTTTAAGTATGTGTTTAGGGAGGTAATTGATGTAGATCAGGAAGAGAGTTGGGCCCAGGATTGACCCCTGAAGGACTCCAGCATTAATACTGCATGCCTCTGATTTTTGTCCATCAACAAGTACTCTTATGAGCCTATCAGAAAGTATTTAATGATTGAGAAAATATTTCCAGTTATACCGTAGCTGGAAATCTTGTGAAGTAGACCCTTACGCCTTACCTTGTTGAAGGCCTTTGATATGTCAAGAGCAATTGCCCTAGAAAGCAAGACTTTTTCAAGAGATTCACTAATCCTGTGGGATATAACTGTCAGCACATCTGCGGTAGATCTTGTAGAGCGGAAACCATATTTTGTGTCACTAAGAAGGTTATTCCTGCTGAGGTGGTTGACTAAGCAACTTACTCATAACACACAGGAGACTTATTGGTCTGTACTGAGAGGGAGATAGCTTATCACCTGAATGACTAAATACAGGGCAAACTGATGAGGTTTTCCAGGGAGTCGGAAAGCACTTTTTCTTAAGGCAGTGCTTAAATAGTTTCGTAAGTATGGGAGCAAGTTCTGGTTGAAGCTTTTTTACACTATAATTGGGATGCTGTCAGGGCCAGTTGCTTTACTGGAATCTAGGTTCTTGATTAGCTTGGCGACCTCATGTACGGATATTTGTATGCTACCTAGCTTGTTCTGTGTTATAGGAGGACATATGGGGAGTTGATGGCCGTCGTCGCATAGGGTACAATTAGCTGCAAAGTTCTTTGCAAATACTTTGGCCTTGTCTGACGTTTAGGAGATGACCTCTGGTCCATTGATAATGGGTTGGATAGAACGCACACTTCTGTTCAGGATCATTATCTTTAATTGCCAAAACTGTCGGGAACCAAACCGCTGATCAGTTACTTTGGATTTAACATACTGGGTATATGGCTCACTTGCATTTTTTATTACTTTTTTACAGGGGTTGCTGGCAGTCCTAAAAGCAGCTTAAGTTTCAGTGCATCTATTACTTTGGTAGCTATGGAAAAAAGTGATTTCTATGCGCGATAGCAGCAGCACATTCTGGGGAGAACCATGGTTTTTCTTACGTTTTAGTTGGAATTTTTTAGATGGTATTAATTGGTCTATGCCTACAATGAACCATTCTGTCGGATCTGATACTATAGAGGACACTTTCTTTTTAAACATGGAGTGCAGAGGTAAATCAGATATGAATGCACGGAAGCTATCCCAGTCAGCCATAGAGTATCGGTATACAGTACGGTGGAGGTGTACGTCTGGGGACTTCTTACATTTCGTTTATATCTTAACTGATACGCCGGAGTGGTCGGAGGATCCTAGACGAGAATGAACGGTACATGAAAATAGCTTAGGGGAAGTTGAGAGAAAAAGGTCTAGAAGGTTTTCATATTAACCGGTACTATCGGGAACACGGCTGGGGTCGCGAACAATCTGAGTGAAGTCATAAGCAATGGCAAGATCATGACAAAACCTCCCCTCATCGTCTGTCTTATTTGAATGGGTCAGCCATTCAACGTTATGGACGTTGAAGTCACCACATATGTGGATGTTAGCCGAGGGATGTGCAGACAGTATGGTGTCTATATTCTCAGATATGCTTTTTAAGATAGTAACTCCGCTGTTGTGGGGCTGATAGAGGGCAAATGTAAATGCATTGGTGTTCGCAAGTTAAACCCGGAAGCACATATAGGGTAAATTAGGATCTTCTCTAGAGATATCCCTGCAACACGGGAAGCCATCCTTAATGTAGGCATATATTCCATGCCCATGGCGATCTTGGGGGTCAGATTTCGCTGAATATCCTCTCATAGAGAATAATTAATTATAACAGATTTTATTGAAAGAAAATGTAGTGCACAACACGTATTTGAGTAAAAGACAATAAAAACATATTCCATGAGGCTTCCATCACTCGAATTCATCTAAAGGCGGCTACGTCCTACATCCCCCCCCATTTAAAATTTGAATGGACACTTTAATAAATAAATAAATATAGATAACACTAGCAACAACATCAGTAACATTCATTTAATATATATATATATTTATTGTGGGGTATTTAGAATACAAAATCTGCCAAACCAACTAAACGTGTTTCTTATTAATTTATATTAATTGAAATATTTTGTTGGCTTAAACGTGCGGATTATCAAGCCAGCTGTAGTAACATAGTTGGAGGCCTTTAACGGTTTCCAATAAAAAAATAAAATAGTTCTTTGCAATGTTAATTAATAGTTAAAACAACATATAAATAGGTATAACAACATATAACTATTTATAACAACATATAAATAGGTATAACAACATATAACTATTTATTACAACATATAAATAGGTATAACAACATATAAATATATATAACAACATATAAATATAACGCGGCCATCAATAGGATAGCGGGTGTTTGAATATTTGGACTTGTTTTTGGCGAATTCTCAGCGAATACAACGTTTACTTTATATTCATAAAAGGTATTTGATTAGCTTGAATAATTAAGTTCGTAATCTTTGTGGTAATCTGGACTTACGTTTAAACATTATGAATATGTAAGTAATATTACCATACTTGGAATATGCATTTCATTGTGAAATGCCATTAAAAGAATAACATGTGTAACAATTTTATTACATTTTGAATACCGTAAAACATTATTATAAATATAATATATAAAATAACGCATTGTAAAATGTATTAGGGGTGAGCATATAATGAATATTTTAAATATTTTATCCTCCCCACCCCAAAAAACAACCGTCACACTAAACTTAAACAGAATATTAGTTTAATTTCCTAGGTTTTCAATTCAACATCAATTTAGGCATCCATTGTTAATCATTTCACCTAAGTTGGCCTCATGTTGGAGAATATATATAATAAGCTAGCAAACTAAGGTTGGAACTTAATATATAAGCAATTCAATTCTTTCTTCCAACGAGTTATGAATGAAGCACTAATGAGCCAAACAAATCATCGTTTAGCGATGAAATGAACAAACTCCAATAAATAAAGACACATAAAACGACTGCTGGGCTTAATAGCCAGTATTACAATAAAGCAAGTTGACTGAAATAATAATATATTAACAGGAGCACATAAACGCAGGCGAAGATGAAAGGAGAAAGCCGTAAGGCGCAAACAGGTAAATAAACAAAATTAATAATCAAGTGGAACCAGCCGAGTTCAAGTGTTGTGTTAGACGTTCAGACGCGTCTAGAATAATCGTTTGATCTAAATTAATCATTGTAAAATTCAATAGGAAAAGCCATTCCGACAGTGGCTTTATAATACTGTTGCTTATCAATGTTACAGCTCGTCTGTCTGTTTTTAGTACACTTCCTTAATGAATGAAGTTATATTGAACTCGTATTTTTCTCGCAGATATTGTAGGTAAACAAATGCTGTACATTTCGTAATTGTGATATCCCTCTGTTATTTCTATGTTTTACACAGTAATATTCAAGGCAATAGATATTGGAAAGTAGTAATTTAAAGGATCCGTGTTATTCTGAAATATTCGATGTTATGAAAATCAGAAATAGTGAGATATAATCTATATTCTGTATTATTACGCTGAGATAATAATATTGGCATCTCAACAATTATACAATAAGAAGTGTGTGTGTGTTTATGTATATATATATATATATATATATATATATATATATGTGGGGGGGGTGCGTGTGTGTGCGTGGGCGTGTGTATGTATGTGTGTGTATGTAATTTCTCGGTACTGATTACACCGGCTTGGAACGAGTTATATATAATATGCCATATTTTAACTTATTTTCCTGTCAGTGCTAAACAGAATCAGAAAGGCCAATCATATAAAATCAAGAGTATACTTTAAGGCATGACAAAGACGCGTTCGAAATAAATGTTTGTGTTTAGACCACACTCGAACAATGATCTTGACATTTGTCTTTTAAGTTTTCATTGAACCCGTGATATAAATTATTTTATTAAAGAACCTGTAGGTTTTATACAGTGCATTGTATTGTGGACTAAATCACTGCGATAGGCTCCCAACTGAACACTGTTTATTGCTTTATTGCAGGTCAAAATTTTTGTAATATGAGATTGTATAAATCGCAGAGAAATGAAATTTAGTACATTACTAAGAGCATAAAAAGGCGTCTAATTTACCTGAATTCATGTCTTTAAAGTTATGCTAATTCTTTTATGTTCTGGTAAATTTGAGTGGTTATAATTTTATTACACGTGTCTAAAAATGTATACGTTTGGTAATAAAATAATCTTCCCTCTTCATATTTCTATTTGTATGAAATAAAATAAGATATCCAGTTACAATATTAACCAAAAACAAGAAGAAATTCCACATTATTCTGTTTAAAAAAAATATTTATTTATCAACATACCTTCCATACTTAAAAATCACCTTGATTACCTCTTGTAAACTGATAATATCAATCGACGGATTAGGGATGATGTGATGCTATCAGAAAACTTCCCAAGTTTTCTTTCAAAGTTTATTCTCCGACAAACATTGATCACCTCCTTCATAAACTTTCATCTTTATTATTGCCCATATATGTTCAGTAAGGTTTATATCTGCAGAGAAAAATGGTCATATCATCCAATTTTCTACACTAATTTCTAGTGACATAAGGTAGGAGGTCTTAGTCTTGGCTGCGTGTGATTGCGCATTGTCGTGCATGAAATCAATTTGCGTTCACGCGTCAATAGAAACTCATCAAACTATGGTGACATTTTGTTTCTGTAAAACAAAATAGAAAATAGGCTTGTAAGTATGGTATCTTCTAGTACTCAAAATATTATTCCAGCCCAAAATATGAAACCTCCACCTTTCTCCTGACTATGAAATCGATGAGGGGTTGATAATCCAATAATACTCCAAACTCGTGTATGGCCTCATCGATGAAAATACATTTTTTAGGCTGGTTTTCATGTATTTCTGGTCCCAAATTACACGTTTTTCCTGATCGATTTATTTTAGAACCAGTCGTTCTATAGGTGTAATGCTTCTTGCAATTTCCTTAATACATTACAGCGGGGATTTCTAGACTGAGTACGTATTCCAGCTTTGTCAAATATAGCAGCAGTGTTGCTGCTCGGCTTCCTGATAAGTTGACAGCGACTTTTGTAACCATCACGAGAAGAAAGTGATGTTCTTGTGGTTTTGCCCCTAATTAGTTTGCAGTTTGAATTTTATAAAAAAGAAGACAAGGATTTCACTTTTTTTCCAAGATCATTGCCAGGATTGACGAGCTATAAACCTTCTATCAGGCATGCAACAACACATTTCGTTTTTACGAGATGTCAATCAACACTTTCAAGGCATTTTGGGAGGCCTGCAATAAAGTGATACCCGCTAAATATTTTCAGAAAATAGAAAAATTAGAATAATTTTAAAAATATTTTCAAAAATCTACAAAATTCAGGTAAATAACTCACTTTGTTATCCTCTTTCAGTGTACCAAATTCCAATTCTGCGTGTTTCATAGCAATTTCAACAATAAAAATACGTGTAATAACAACCTTCTATCATGTCTCAAAATAACAATGTCCAACAAATGACATGGAAATGCGCTGCTTATCGAGTCATGTTCTTTACTAAGTAAATTTATGAAAATAGGATCAGTGTCAGCACACTCAAAATGCAAAGCAGGTCGCTCTACCTGTGGACGTAGAGACCACCGAATTTTTTGGCCACTATTGTGGTCTTTGTGGGTTCGTAAATGCCATATAATCTTCAGAATCGGCTTGAAAGTCATCATCAAAGTGTACCTAAATGTGCTGAAGTGTGGTAGTGCAGCAACGCTCGGCGCCGATCGCAATTTAAAAAGCAACAGGCTTGGCTTCAGAAACAGCGCTACGACATTCTACCCTTGTCTTATTACCAGATTTGAATCCTCTGGATTACTTTGGTTGGTCATACGTCAAGAAGCTGGCCTTCCACCACACGAAATGCTGTCTGATCGCCGCCATCTGCCGAGTAATCGCTGAGCTCCTGCTGACATTTATGAAAAAGGTATGCTTTCAGTTCTGTTCCCGTGCCAGGGCAGTAATAAACGCTGAAATTTTTACGTTGAAGAGATGTCACGTCTCTTATATAATCAAGTTACGTGAATTGAGTTTTTCCATAAAATTTTCAAGATATATATATATATATATATATATATATATATATGAAATAAAAATTACAATTAAATTTACCAAAATGATCAAAGAGGGAAAAATTAAAGTATATTATGAATATTAAAGCATTAATATTTATAAAATAATCTCAGCCAGGGGGTTAAGCTCGATAAAACTTAATAGGAAATAGAGCTTATAATATATGCGAACAGTTAATAAGATATGTTAAAACACCTCGAAATGAGTTAAAAACATAATTAAACTGAAGAGGAAACACTAGATAAATGGATAGTCCTTAATCCGCGGAGTTTCGAAGAAATACTTTCCTTCTCATCAGAGGGTAGGAATATGCAAAATGCAGGATCGGATGTTGCATGCAGAAGTATTTGATGAAACAACAAGTAAGGCAAAGATCTTACTTGAAAACAAAAAAGTGAAGCAGAGGGAATATAGTGAGGAAAAAGGTGATTACACTTAAATGGATAGCATGGTGGAAAATAAAAAAAAAAAACTCCAGTGATGGTAAAATCCAAATGTAAGACTTCAAGAAAGTTAAAAGAATTTCCATTTGTACAAGTAACATCCCAGGAAATCCCGTAATTGGAAGAAGATTGTCCATAATAATCCAAAGGCAGAACATGGAATAATTCAACAAAAAATGTGTACAAGGAAAAAAGAAAAGATTCCAATAATATTAATAAAAGAAAAATAAGATTAATAAAAGAAAAATAAGATATCCTTTCCACTCTACTTCCGACACATAAATATAAATAGATATAAGTATATATATATATATATATAAATATATATATATATATATGAATATGTGTATATATATATATATATATATATATATATATATATATATATATATATATATATATATATATATATATATATATATAAAGATTCCTCCAAATTCTAACTGCTGCGAAATCTAAAGGCAGATTCCATCCAAAGCTTTCTATACTAAGTTAGCTGCCGGTTGAAATCTTTACGGCTTACTACCACATGCACCTGCTTTAAGTTTACTGTAAAAAAAAAATTCTTTAACAGCTAAC
>NC_136492.1:122349518-122492018 GCF_053919585.1 Euprymna scolopes
CAGGACTATTTTTTTTTATTTTATTTTATTTTTTTATATAGAGAAATCTATATACTGAGCATTATCCCTAGGGTTTTCCGCTGATATTCATGCAAAAAAGTAATAGCCTTCTCATAAGTGGAACTTCGCTGGTCTGTATTTTTGATATATAGAAATCTATATACATACAGGGCAATGAAAGAAAAAAGAATATTCAGTCGAATTCACCAACAAGTTTTGAGAAAAAACGTTGTAGCTGTTACGTGTCGCCGGTTTCGTAAATACATCAGCGATATTTTGTTCTGATGATATGTAATTCAAAATAATGGATTCTTTTTTTTTATCTCGTTTTCTTCGAAATGGCATTTTATATCAATATGCCTAGATCTTTGGTTGATCACCGTGCTCTGTGCAAAGACTATACTGGTCTGATTATCACAATTAATTACCACGGGGCTTGTAATCAATTCTGGCTCGTAACTAGTCTTCAGGATATTTTTAAGGTAGAATGCTTCCTTCTTTTTTATCTCGCGAAACGAAATGACATTTTATATCCATATGCCTAGATCTTAGGTTGATCACAATAAATTCTGCCTCACACCTAGAAGGATACAATCTATTGCTTTTTAGATTTCAATGAAATAATAGGCCCATTTTCTGAGAGTCTGAAACAATATCCAGATACACTCTTGCGATTTTCGTCGCTTGCCCAGTCTGAATCCGAAAAACCTTCTAATTTTAGGTGATTTCTTGATTTTCTAAATACTAACTTCTGTCTGTATATTTTATTAATATCATTTTCGACCGGTGTAGAGCGTTTCTTGCACTCTCCCATTCCAAATTTTAATAGTATTTTGTCGATGTACCTCGATTGAGTCATCGTAACAAGTCATTTGCTTTGAGTAAATTCTCTCCCCAGAAACCAGGATATTTTGCCAAGATCGGTCATTTTGAATCTTTTACTTAAGTTGTTCTTAACATCAGTTAACATTATATCACAATTTGATGCGATTAAAATATCCTCGACCCACAAAACCAAAATCAGTAGTTTATCGTCTTTGTGTTGGCTATATAAACAGGGGTCTACAGCGCATTGTCTAAATTGTTTTTTTTAATAATATAATCATGGGATACTGTGTTCCAACACTGAACACTCTGCTTTAGACCTTATAATGACTTGTTAACACGCTATTTTTATTTTTCATTATAAATCCCTCTGGAGGGGTAATATAAATTTCACAGTCTATTGGGATATTCAAATAAGCATTTTTTACGTCCATTTGATGGATGTTTAGGTCATATTGTGATGCGACTTGCAGTAAAATTCTGATTGTCGTTAGGTTTGTGGACAGCGAAAACCGAGAAAAGTATTCTTTACCGTAAATCTGAAAGCACCCGTTAGCAACAACTCTTACTTTGTAGTGTCCTACGCCTGGTGCTGTACTGTTTTTTGTAAAGTCCCATCTGGTAGAGATAACATGTTTATCTCTTGGGAGAGACACTACCGTCTAGGTATCATTTGTGGTTAAGGCATCTATTTCTTTTTTCATGGCAATTTTCTATTCTTCACAATGTTCTGAATTAATTACTTCGTTGAAGCTTTTTGGCGCATTTTCCCCTGAATAGCAGTAGTCGATTTGATAAGCTTTTATATTGTCGACCACAAAAAAAATCGGGTCGTCTTCTATTTCTTGTGGGATATGTCTCTACTTTATCATCATCATCATCATCATCATCATCATCATCATCATCATCGTCATCGTCATCGTCATCATCATCATCCTGGACACTCTCTTCTCCGTCATTTTTATTCTTTTCGTTTGTTCTAATTTTTGGAGGTAATATAATTCCATCCCCTTCATATGAGGGGTTTTCCTCTTTACAATTAAACGTGTCTGTGAATTTTACACACCGGATTCATTTTTATTTTATTTTTTTCGGGAAAAAATATTAAATTGGCTGGACTGTTTTTATCGTATCCAAGAAATATACCTCTGTCAGCTTTAATATTCAATTGTCACTTTTTCTGTATATATACGAAGCAAGTTTAACCAAATATATGCATTCTGCTTTTTTTTACCGCAGACAGATTTATATGGAGTGTTAGATAGTGTTTTGTTAAAACACCTCTTACGTATATAGGCTGCTGCCATAAGTGCATACGTCCAGAGGTTTTAAGGAGTTTTGATTCAATGAGTAGGCACCTTGCCATTTCAAAATGTGTCCGCCACGCACGTTCAGCAGTCCCGTTTTGGTGTGGCGATCTAGGAGCTGATGTTTCATGCCTGATATGATGGTTTATTAGTAAAAGTTCAAAGTCTTTATTGGTAAATTCCGTACCGTTGTCAGAGCGAATACACTTGATTTCACCGTAGGGGGCCATGTCGGCTAGATTTTTCTTAGTTGCTAGCAGGGTATCAGATTTGTTCTTTAAAAAGTAAACCATTATTAAACCTGAATGGTCATCTACGAAATTCAACACATATCTATAATGTTCTCTGGCCATCGGTTCTACGGGACCGTTCAAGTCACAATGCACCATTGATAGGATTTTTTTGGCCTTTTTGTCTGTTATCTTGTTTTGATAGTTTGTCATTTTCCCTTGCGTACAGACGTCGCAGTTGAAGGTTTTTGATGTTTGTGTTCGCATTCCATTAACTACAGTCGGCAACTTTTTGATATCAGGAATATTGCAGTGTCCAAGAATTTTATGCCATGTCTGTAGATCATGGCAGGCGGTTTTTGATGGGACTACGCTATTCAAATAATACAGTCTTCCATCCGGGCACACCAGCCCCGATTTGTCGGGGTCAAAGTTTATATCTGCACATTGCCCCATGGCAGCCTGCATAGAAAATATATTTTGTTTAAATTTTGTTTAAATGTTGGGACCAGAAGAGCGCTCTCTAGAATACCGAAACACAGTTCACCCTTATTGTTCTTTAGCGAGATTTTCGTATTGCCTCTTTTAAAAACGATATCATTGACTCGACTCCCGGACTTGGGATCAACATTGATAAAATCAGACTCCTTTGTAATCACATGTGCCGTGGCCCTACAATCGACAAGAACATCATTATTGCTTGTTGACACATCAAATATACACGAAAATAAAAATGTATGTTCGCTAAAAGAGCTATCTACATTTTTAATGTAGTCGCCATTTTGAATCCTGTATCTTCATTGGAAACGCTTGTGATTAGGTCAGTTCAGTGTATAAAGAAATCACTTTTGGTTTTCCTTTCGATAAATAATGCTCTCTCAATATGTTTATTTCTTTGCAGCCGTCGTCCAGGACTTCTCTCATTACCAGTGAAAGACTTCAGTCATCTAAACACTGTATTAATTCCGCAAAGACAGTTGCGTTCTTTTCAATGAAGTCGGGGTCGTTTCTGTTTTCAGGTTGTGTTTCTAGTACTTTGTGTAGCCTTTGGGTTAATAGATATCCCAGAAATTAAACTTGCCACAATTCAAATTTTGATTCGGATCCATCGAAATAAAGACGTACGCTGGGTCCATAACCTCTAGGAGTGTTAGCCATTTTGAGTTTCAGAACAGTTTCAGATGGTTCGCTGTTACACACAAGTCCTGGTAGGTGACTTGTTTGTTGTAGACAGTTCCACTTAACAAAATATTCTTACCTTGTCGAAACCCGGGAAAAGAATATGTAAAATTGCTCCAGAAAAGGGTTAATATTTCTGAAGCAATTCTGGTTTCTGATTGGTTGGTAGCAGAACGTGAATTTATTTGATTCGCCAGTTCTTAGTAGCATCGTTTCTAAATAGAATCGTCCGACTGTGTGGGATAGTATACGCTGCGATTATTTAGTCTACGCTTCGATTATTTTGTAAGTTGTTTATCTCCTCTCTGTCTTTTTCCTTTCCTTCTTCTTCACCGAGTCGGATTTTCTTTTGTCTTCCACTCGACGTTTTTTTTTTGCTCTACTTTTTACTGTTTTTATAACAGTTTTGTTTGAATATTTTTTAACCGTTTTTTAACGGTTCGGCTATGGCCGCTGCTGCGAGCCAGACGCCCATTATTGTTGACACCATGGAGCAGGAAAGTGCCACACCTTCTTTGCCTAACAGTTGATCTAAACCCCCCAAAATTGACATTGACGTTAAGGACTTCGTGGAAAAGGCAAAACAATGCCTGGAACTTGTCAACGACACCGGCTTAATTGTCAACCTGCCAAAATTAGAGAAGATTAGAAAAAAGTGCCTTACACTATTTGTTGTTGGCAGGAAGACTAAAAAGGTTACCAGAGCAACAGCAGACATCGTCATCAACCTCTTGGCCACAGCAGGAGTTAGACCATTACGCATCATTAAATGTAAGGGTTATAATACCTGGAGCATTCTTCTGAACTCTCCTGAAGAATGCATTACAATATCGCAGAAATAAATTATTACATCGCAATACATTCTGAGGACCGAATATATGGGGAAACGACAAACTACGGTTTCAGTTTTTCACGTCCCACACCACATCGAAGGAGAACATCTCGGTGCCTTCTTTTTGAAATTTGGAGAAATGGTATCCGTCCAAGTTGACGAGTTCCATGGAATATGGTACTTTGACATCCTCCTCGATAAAGAAAACTTCACAAACATTCCTTATTTCCTAGAAGTAGGAGAAGAAAAATTACCCATTATAGTAGCTGGCAGGAGACCAACTTGTTGGAACTGTAGTGAAATTGGGCATCTGACATCGGAATGCCCCTTAAAGAAACCCACACCAAACCCCAAAAGACTCACCGGACAACACCTGGGAAGCACAGCCACCACAAGCTTTCCTAAACTTACCAGCCACGATACAACCCCAGATGAACCCCTCAGAGGAGAACCCTGGCAGATCGCCCCCGGGAAGAAACCCCTGGACGCCTGAGCCTCGAGCATCAGAGAGAGCAAGCCATGCTAAAAAATGACCCGGGAAAGGATAAATACCTCGAAGTTGTTAACCTAAAAAAGAAGCTGTACTCTAAAAAAAAAAAAAACACCCCAACCCCCATGCAAATCACCTCCACCAAAAAACATAAAATTAATAAGTCCGTCCCCCACTACATCCACAACTCCTTCTCCTTTCAAAATGCCTCCTCCAGTCACAACTCCCATCTCTCCCAAAATATCCAGACTAAGTCCCCTTAAGAAACACAAATCCTCCACTCCTGTTACAGCCACCTCTAAGTCCCCTCACAACACTCCTCCTGCCTCTCCTGAAAAAAACCCTACTGACCCTACTAACATGGACACTACCCCCGCTATTGAACAAAAGAAAAAACCCTCTACCTCCCTGGAAAGGATATCTGTATCCTTAATACAGCTGCTATTAATAACAGCAAAAACCTAAAAGGCCCGGACCTAGGCAAGTTAGTCGATTTCAGGGAGGTATGGGGGAAGATAATAGACACCCCCACCAACTTCCCCAATGCAAGACGGGTTTTAACCGTAAAAAGAATAAGAGAAGAAGCCAAGGACCTATGGCAAATGCTGAAGGGGGCAAACAAGTTATTTAATCTTTCCCCTCCCCTAGCTATATTCAAAGACACTGATATCAAAAACCTGAAAAAATGTTGTGTTGGGAGGGTCCCGGTTAAAATGCACCCCTTCCTATATAGGATAGCAAAACTAACATATCCTTTGCATGTCGGTGGTATCTCTCGTAACGGCCTCATCGACACTACGATGGGAACTTATTCCCTCACGAGAGCCGTCGGCATGCTCACGACCGCGATGTTCGTTCCTGCTTCCCAACCCTAAGTCACCACCATGGATCTCAAGCTTGCTAGTTTAAATGTCCGAGGGCTAAGGGCCGACTCGCGCAAATGGCGCTTGAGTTTGGACCTGCAGCACCTCGGAGTGGATATCTGTTGTGTGCAGGAAACCCACCTTATTCCTGGTGACCATTTGGGTGCACTGTCTAAGACCTTTGAGGCTTACTCAGCGCACTATAATTCTCGCTCGAGAGGGGTTTCCTGGCTAGTTAAAACGTTACTTGGATACGGAGGGAAGACTATGTGTTTTGGATGTTATCATAAAGGGTAGGGCATTACGTCTTATTGGGGTTTATGCGTCCAATAGCCATTCTGAGCTGGCTGGTTTTTTTCGGCAGATCGAGCAGTTCATAGATGTGTCCAGAACGGTTATCTTAGCGGGAGACTGGAACGTCGTCCTGGATCCCGAGCTGGATCGATTTGGGTTAACATCTAGGGGAACTAACAGAGATCGGGATGCTGTTTTATTTCATGAATTTGTGGATAACTTTGATCTTATCGACAAATTTCGAAATGAAAAGCCCCGTGACTTAGTGTGGACTTGCACAGGTAGAGGCGGCTCCGATTCGATACAGCTCTCGAGCTATATCGACCGGTTCTTAGTTAGGCGAGTCGACGTAGGAGTATTGGATTGTCCAAGTTTCCACAATATAGTTTACTCGGATCACAGACTTGTTCGTCTACGGGTAAACTTAGATAGACCTAAGCTAAGATTAGCCGGTTACTGGAAGCTCAACACGTCGTTGTTCGATGTGAAGGGCTTCCGTGACAGGCTATTACTAACCCTACAGCGGGAATTGACGGAAGCAATAATTGGGAATAAGTGGTGGGTAAAAGTTAAGGAAGCCATTAGGTCCTTTGCTGCTGACTTTAGCAAAATACTCAAACTAGAATCTAGGGCAGCTAAAGTGACACTAGAGTCTATACTAGATCGGGCGATGGAGGAGGGGGATAGTGCTAGCGTTAATATAATTAGGGCTCGGCTTGCTTCCCTTGCTGAAAAGGAGCACCAAGCTTTAGCGATTAGGGCTAGGTTAAAAAGAATGCCCCAGGAAGCAACAAACATGCCCGCTGAACTACGTGCCGAGGAGCTGAGGCAAGCGGCCGATAGGCACATCGCTCGTGTCACATTGCCGGACGGGCGTACCGTTACCACAAACCAGGGTGTGCTGGAGGCGTTAAGATCTCATTTCCAGGAGCTTTTTTCCATTGAAGCCGGTCTGTCATTAGAACAGTTCGACACTATTTGGCTGACTTTTCTCGTCTTTCGACGACCGAAACGGCTAGGTGCGAAGGTGGCATAACGGAGGATGAAGCCATTGAAACCTTAAAGCGGGTCGGCCTTAATAGGTCTCCGGGGATCGATGGTCTTCCCTACGAAGTGTATTTGAGATTGTCGCACATCTTTGTCCCCTTACTGACGGTTTTGTTTTACTCATGGTTTAGGAACGGCTCAATCCCCAAGTACTTTACCATAGGTGAGATAAATCTTGTTCGTAAAAGCAAAGATGGTGGGGATGGGTTAGGTAATTTCAGGCCCTTAACGATGCTTAATGCTGAGTTAAAGATTTTTGCTAAGATTCTCGCAAATCGTCTGCAGCTTGTCCTGGCTCGTCTAGTTAGCCCCGAGCAAACGTGTGCCGTGAAGGGAAGGACACTCCAGGATAACTTGCACTCGATACGCCTGATGATAGAAAAAGTCGACACTGAGGCCGCGCTGATCAATTTAGATCAGTCCAAAGCCTTAGATAGGGTTGACCATCGGTACTTGGGGGGGGGGGGGTTATCGGCGGCCGGTTTTGGCCCGCAATTTCGGTCTTGGGTTCATCAACTCTATGCTAACCCCGCGGTGATGGTAGAAGTAAATGGGAAGAAGTCGAGACCCTTCAGTTTGTCACGTTCCATTCGTCAACGGTGCCCGTTATCACCCATGCTATATGTGCTTGCGATCGAGCCATTTTGCGCAGGTTAAGGGTGAATGCGGTCCTACGCGGAATCACTTTGCCAGGTGTGGATGTCCAGGCGAAGTACTCCGCCTACGCCGACGATGTAACTGTGCTTGTAACGAGCAGTGCTGAGATTAGTGTCGTCGGTGTAGAAATCAGATTGTATGAAACGGTAACAGGGGCCAAAATTAACTGCGACAAGTCTTCGGGTTTGCGCATTGGTGCCTGGAGGGTATGCCCCTTCAGGGGCCCTTTAGTTGGAGCGATGGGCCTTGCAAGATACTCGGCGTCTGGTTTGGTCCTGACCTCCAGCTGGAGAAAAATTGGTCGGAGGTTCTGAAAGCGGTACGGTCTGCAGCTTCACGGTGGATCAGTAGAAACCTTTCATTAAAGGGGCGAGCGGAGGTGTGTACTACCCACATCTATCCAATCGCTATTTATCGTCTGTCAGTGCTTCCAATCCCGTCAGATACACTGCTATATTTGCAGAGGGCTCTTTTCAACTTCTTATGGCTTGGAAGGGCCCCTATGGTCTGTCGCGATGTCTGCTACCTACATCCTTCTGAAGGCGGTCTAGGTATGCCAAACGTGGAGATTCGGCTATACACGCTACGGCTCTACTACCTAGATCCAATTTGCACACAAGATAGGGCAAATGGTGGCCTTTGGGCGGAGGACACTAAGAAAGCCTTCCCGGCTTTGAGAGGGGTGCACTACTCCGAGGAGGAGGCACACAGGTTGCCCCGAGGTGAATGCCCCTTCTATCGCGAGTACCGGCGCGCACTGAAGTCCCTCTTAAGAGTGAAGGAAAGCCTCTCTAACACTCTGCTGTTGTCCCGAAATGCATTATATCGGGTTTTAGTGAGGGGGTCCGTAACGGATGTCATCGGTGGGAGGCTCCCTTTGACGAAGGAGCAGCTCCGCTCAATCTGGCCTTGGGCGCCTGGATCAGGATGCCTCACTAACGACGAGGCTTCCCTGACATGGCTGGTAATTCGGGATGCTCTCGGGGTCGGTAAGAGACTCCACTCAGCTGGCTTGGTTGACTCGCCTTTTTGTAAACGGTGCGGCGATGAGGACGAGACTTTATGTCACGCCTTCGTTTATTGTCGCATCGTGACGCCGTTGATTGAGTTTGTTACAGGTCTCATGGTCCGCATACTAAACACATCCTCATTAACTTTGGTTCCTATTAATGTCTGTAGCAATTGGGCTCCGACAACGGATAGGCTCAGAAAAGAATTGTGTTTGACCTTGCTAGCTGTGATGAGAGGTGTTATCTGGAACATACGTATGAAAGTGGTCTATGGATCTGAGGACTTTGCTCCCCTCGACCTTATACGACTCTTCCGTCATTATTTGAAGGATCGTATCAAGGCCGAGAGAAATAGACTCTCTCTGTCAGACTTTGTTGAAAAGTGGGTGTCAGTTGCACGTGTGTGCCGGGTGAGAGAAGCAAGTCTTGACTGATTCTTGCATGTTCCTTAGGAAAAAGAATTTTGGGTGACAGGAACGAACGTCAGCCCTGGCTCGTTTTTAGTCCAGAGTAGGTCACGATATAGGCAAGAGTAGGACAATTATTTAGGCTGATTTGTTTATAACCTAGCTAGTGTGTGATAGCGATCATTAGGTCCCTTTTAAGTTTGCCCCCCCCTTTTTTAACCCCACTCCCCTCCCCAATTAGGTGACAGGGCACCAGATTCGCCAGAGATGCGGGTTCCCTTTCGAAGTTTTCGTAAGAGGTGTTTTAAATAAAGCGTTCGGGCCCGCATCACCCTTTCGACTGGCGAATCGGTGTATCTGCCATAGTTTAACAACAGGGGGGTCTTTTGTTACTAACATTGTAAATATTTCATTTGTATTTTGTATATAAAATTTTTATCTTCCCAAATCCCCCTTTCTTATGGGTTTTAATTAGGTTATCATGGTATGATGTTCTTATGGTGATTGACGAAGGATGTATACGCTGATGGATGTATAGTATGAATGTGGTATTATGGTGTAAGTAGAGTGAAAGTAGGAACTAGTTAGATTAGTTAGCACTAGTCAGAGAAGACCGTTCTTTCCCCTCCCCTATCTTCGGCCTTGTGCCAATTTTTTCTGATTTTTTACATGTAAATTTTCTGAAAATAAATATCTATACGCTGCGATTATTTTGTAAGTTTGTTATCTCCTCTTTGTCTTTTTCCTTTTCTTCCTCTTCACTGAGCCGGATTTTTTTCTACACAACTTTTTCCCCCTCTCCTACAGTTTTTACTGTTATTATAACAGTTTTTGAACTTTTTTTAACCGTTTTTTAAACGGTTCGTCTATGACCGCTTCTGCGAGCCAGACGCCTGTTGTAGTCGACACTATGGAGCAGAATATACTACACCTGCTGAGACCAACAACACATGGAAGAAACCACCAAAAGTGGAAAATAACGTCAAGGACTTTATAGAGAAAGCAAAACAATGCTTGGAGTATGTTACAGAAACTGGGATGACCATAAACCTACCTAAATTACAGGAAATACAGAAAAAGATGTTTAACCTTATTCGTCGTAGATCGGAAAACCAAGAGAGTAATAAGAGCCACAGCAGATATTATCATAAACCTATTGGCTTCAACTGGCGTCAGACACCTACGCATAATAAAATGCAAGTGATATAACACTTGGAGTGTTCTGCTGAACTCGTCGGAGGAATGTTTAGCATTATCCCAAAAAGAGATTATCACGCAAAACCACATACTAAGAACTGAATACATGGGTAAACGGAGAACGACTGTCTCCGTTTTCCGCGTCCCACACTATGTAGAAGGGGAACAAATAGGAGCGTTTTTCCTTAAATACGGAGAAATCATATCTATTCAAGATGATGAATTCCACGGCATTTGGTCTTTTGACATTTTGCTAGATAAAGACAACTTCATCAACATACCGTTTTTCCTCGAAATAGGAGAGGAGAAAATACCCATCATCGTAGCAGGCAGGAGGCCGACCTGCTGGAATTGTGGTGAAATTGTTCACCTCACTTCAGAGTGCCCCCTTAAAAAAAACCCTGTGAACCCCAAAACAAGAATTGGTCAGCATTTGGGAATGCCCCGCTCAGTTAATGACTCCAACACCCTCCACCATGAAAAGACTAATAATGACACCCCAGATGGATTACTTAAAGGAGAACCATGGCAAATTGCCACGGGTAAAAAAACTCCTGGACGTCTGAGTCTTGAAAATATGAGGGAGGAGGCCATGTGAAAAAACGACCCAGGCAAAGCCAAGTACATTGAAATCGTGCAACTAAAAAAAAAAAACTTGACACTTAAAGACAAACAGCACCAAAATCTCCCTCTCCCTCTCTTGTAAATCACAACCCCTTCCCCCAAAACAAATCCCTAAACTCCCTACCAACGCTAACACACAGTCTCCAACAAAAGTAAAAACTCGCTCTCCAGTTAGAATGCTCCCTCCTGTCACATCTCCTCTTCCCCATAAACTTCCCAAGTTAATTCCTCTTAGTCCGATGGCAAAAAACAGTAAACCAGCTTCTCCTGTTCCCTCTACCTCAATTACTACTTCTGCCTCACCTGTAAAATCATCCTCCAACACACACACGGCCATGGAGATTGAAAGAAGTCCCTCCCTAGAAAGGAAAAAAAAACCTCCACCTCCCGGGAAAAGACATATGCATTATCAATAACGCAGCCCTAAACAATCACAAAAACTTTAAAGGGGTTGATATGTCTAAGCTGATTGAATTTAAGGAGGTAGGTGGAAAACTCATTGACATAACAACAAACTTCCCTAAAGCAAAAAGGTTACTGACAGTAATAAGGAAAAAGGAAGAAGCAAGGGACCTGTGGTCAATGCTTGAGGAAGCAAATCAGACTTTTAACGTTTCTCCTCCCCTAGCTGTTTTTAGAGATACTGATATAAAAAAATTTAAAAAATATTGTGTTGGGAGGGTCCCGGTTAAAATGTACCCCTCCCTGTATAGGATAGCCAAATTAACCTATCCTCTGCATGTCGGCGGTATCTCTCGTGACGGACTCATCGATACTGCGATGGGTACCTATTCCCTCACGAGAGCTGTCGGCACGCCCACGACCGCGATGTTCGTTTCTGGTACTCAACCCTAAGGCACAATCATGGATCTCAAGCTTGCAAGTGTGAATGTCCGAGGGCTAAGCGCCGACTCGCGAAAATGGCGCTTGAGTTTGGACCTGCAGCACCTCGGAGTGGATATTTGCTGTGTGCAGGAAACCCATTTTATTCCTGGTGACCATTTACGTGCGCTGTATAAGACCTTTTAGGATTATTCAGCGTACTTTAATTCTCACTCTAGAGGGGTCTCTTGGCTAGTTAAAAGGTATCTAGATGCGTCGTGTGACCCGTGCTATATGGATACGGAGGGAAGCCTATGCGTTTTGGATGTTACCATAAAGGGTAGGGCATTACGTCTTATTGGGGTTTATGCGCCCAATAGCCACGTTGAGCTGGCTGCCTTTTTTCGGCGAATCGAGCAGTTCATGGATACTTCTCGAACAGTTATCTTAGCGGGAGACTGGAACGCGGTCCTGGATCCCGAGCTGGATCGTTTTGGCTTACCTTCAAGGGGTACTAACAGAGATCGGGATGCTGTTTTATTTCATGAATTTGTGGATAAGTTTGATATTATCGACAAATTCTGAAATGAAAAGCCCCGTGACTTAGTGTGGACTTGGACAGGTAGACGCGGCTCCGGTTCGGTACAGCTCTAGAGTTATATAGACCGGTTCTTAGTTAAGAGAGTCGATGTAGGAGTATTCAATTGTCCAAATTTCCACAACGTAGTTTACTCTGATCACAGACTTGTTCGTCTACGGGTAAACTTAGAGAGACCTAAGCCTAGATTAGCCGGTTACTGGAAGCACAACACGTCGTTGTTCGATGTGAAGGGCTTCCGTGACGGGCTATTACTAACCATACAGCGGGAACTAACGGGGGCAATTATAGGGAATAGGTGGTGGGTAAAAATTAAGGAAGCCATTAGGTCCTTTTCTGCCAATTTTAGCAAAAGACTCAAACTAGAATCTAGGGCAGCTAAAGCGACACTAGAATCTAGATTAGATCGGGCGGTAGAGGAGGGGGATAGTGCTAGCGTTAATTTAATTAAGGTTCAGCTTTCCTCCCTTACTGAAAAGGAGCACCAAGCTTTAGCGATTAGGGCTAGGTTAAAAAGAATGCCCCAGGAAGCAACAAACATGCCCGCTGAACTGCGTGCCGAGGAGATGAGGCAAGCGGCCGATAGGCACATCGCTCGTGTCACATTGCCGGACGGGCGTACCGTGCCCACAAACCAGGGTGTGCTGGAGGCTTTAAGATCTCATTTCCAGGAGCTTTTTTCCATTGAAGCCGGTCTGTCATTAGAACAGTTCGACACCTATTTGGCTGACTTTTCTCGTCTTTCGACGACCGAAACGGCTAGGTGCGAAGGTGGCATAACGGAGGATGAAGTCATTAAAGCCTTAAAGCGGGTCGGCCTTAATAGGTCTCCGGGGATCGATGGTCTGCCCTACGAAGTGTATTTGAGGTTGTCGCACATCTTTGCCCCTTTGCTGACGGTTTTATTTAACTCATGGTTTAGGAACGGCTCAATCCCCAAGTACTTTACTATGGGTGTGATAAAAATTGTTCGTAAAAGCAAAGATGGTGGGGATGGGTTAGATAATTTCAGGCCCTTAACGATGATTAACGCAGTGGTAAAGATTTTAGCCAAGATTTTCGCAAATCGCCGGCAGCTTGTCTTGGCTCGTCTAGTTAGCCCCGAGCAAACGTGTGCCGTGAAGGGCAGGACACTCCAGGATAACTTGCACTCGATACGCCTGATGATAGAAAAAGTCGACACTGAGGCCGCGCTGATCAATTTATATCAGTCCAAAGCCTTGGATAGGGTTGATCATCGGTACTTGGGGGCTGTTTTGTCGGCGGCCGGTTTTGGCCCGCAATTTCGCTCGTGGGTTCATCTTCTCTATGCTAACCCCGCGGTGATGGTAGAAGTAAATGGGAAGAAGTCGAGACCCTTCAGTTTGTCACGTTCCATTCGTCAACGGTGCCCGTTATCACCCATGCTATATGTGCTTGCAATAGAGCCATTTTTGCGCAAGCTAAGGGTGAACCCGGTCCTACGCGGAATCACTTTACCAGGTGCGTATGCCCAGGTAAAGTACTCCGCCTACGCCGACGACGTAACTAAGCTTGTAACGAGCAGTGCTGAGATTAGTGTCGTCGGTGTAGAAATCAGATTGTATGTAACAGTAACAGAGGCCAAAATTAACTGCGACAAGTCTTCGGGTTTGTGCATCGGTGCCTGGAGGGGTATGCCCCTTCAGGGACCCTTTAGTTGGAGCGACGGGCCTTGCAAGATACTCGGCGTCTGGTTTGGTCCTGACCTCCAGCTGGAGAAAAATTGGTCGGAGGTTCTGAAAGCGGTCCGATCCGCAGCAGCGCTGTGGATCAGTAGAAACCTTTCATTAAAGGGGAGAGCGGAGGTGTGGACTACCCACATCTATCCAATCGCTATTTATCGTCTGTCAGTGCTTCCAATCCTGTCAGATACACTGCTATATTTGCAGAGGGCTCTTTTCAACTTTCTTTTGCTTGGAAGGGGCCCTATGGTCTGTCGCAATGTCTGCTTCTACATCCTTCTGAAGGCGGCCTAGGTATGCCAAACGTGGAGATTCGGCTCCACACACTACGGCTCTAGATCGAATGTGCACACAAGATAGGGAAGACGGTGCCCTCTGGATGGAGGACACCAATAAAGCCTTTCCGGCTTTGAGAGGGGTGCCCTAGTTTCAGGGGGGAGGCAAACAGGTTGCCCCGAGGTGAATGCCCCCTCTTCCCCGAGTGCCGGCGCGCGTTGAAGTTCCTCTTAAGAGTTAAGGAAAGCCTCTCCAACGCTCTGCTGTTGTTCCGAAAGGCATTATATCGGGTACTAGTGAGGGGATCCGTAAGGGATGTTATTGGTGAGGGGATCGCTTTTACGAAGGGACAGCTCCGCTTAATCTGGCTTTGGGCGCCTGGGTCGGGATGCCTCACTAATGACGAGGCATCCTTGACCTGGCTGGTAATTCGGGATGCTCTCTGGGTAGGTAAGAGACTGCACTCAGCTGGCCTGGCAACTTCGCCTATTTGCAAGCGATGTGGCGATTAGGTCGAGACTTTATGCCACGCCTTCGTCTACTGTCGCATCGTGGTGCCGCTGATTGAGTCTGTTGCAGGTCTCATGGTACGCATACTGAACATATCGTCATTAACTTTGGTTCCTATCAATGTATGTAGCAACTGGGCTCCGACAACGGATAGGATTAGAAAAGAATTGTGTTTGAGCTTGCTAGCAGTTATGAGAGGTGTTATTTGGAAAACACGTATGAGAGTGTTTTACGGATCTGAGGACTTCGCTCCCCTCGACCTTGTACGAATCTTCCGTTATCATTTGAGGAATCGTATCAAGACCGAGAGAGTTAGACTCTCTTCGTCAGACTTTGTTGAAAGGTGGGTGTCAGTTGCGCGTGTGTGTCGGGTGAGAGAAGCAAGTCTTGACTGGTTCTTGGATGTCTCTTAGGTAAAGAATTGTTAGTAGCAAAAACGACCATCAGCTCCGATTCGTTTAAAGTCTAGAGTAGGTCACGGTTAAGGCAAGCTTAGAGAATTTTCTTGGCGCTTGTGTTTATAACCTAGCTAGTGTGTGATAGAGACCATTAGGCCCTTTTTAAGTTGTCCCGTTTTTTTTTTTTTTTTTTTTTTTTAGTCCCGTTCCCTCCCCAATTTAGGCGACAGATCGCTTGATTCGCCAGAGATGCGGGTCTCCTTTCGAAGTTTTCGGAAGATGTGTGGAAATAAAGCGTTCGGACCCGCATCACCTTTTCGACTGGCGAATCAGCGCACCTGCCACAGTTTAGTAACAGGGGGTCTTTTGTTAGTAACATTGTACATATTTCTTTGTATTTTTGTATATAAAATTTTTATATCCCAAACCCCCCTTTTTTCTTATGGGTTGTAATTAGTTTATCATGGTATGATGTTCTTATGGTGAACGACGAAGGATGTATACGCTGATGGATGTATAGTATGAATGCGGTATTGTGGTGAAAGTAGAGTAAATGTAGGACCTAGTTTGTTTGGATTAGTTAGCTTTAGTCAAAGAAGACCGCCCTTCCCCCTCCACCATTTTCGGCCGTGTGCCAAATTTGTCTGAAAAATGTTTTGTTAATGTTTTCTGAAAATAAATATCTACCCCATTATCAGTCCAAAATATTGCAACAGTTATGTACATGGGAACAACTAAATATTTTACTTTTTTTCACATTTCTTTGAAAATATACGTACATAAATTGCGTCATTAGTTTTATTTTTCTTATTCGATGAGTGAATATATTTGTTTATTACACTTAATTTAAATAGTTTCTTCATTCTGCAACATTGCGAAGAATTTATGGTGAACACGTTTTAGCACACGAAAATATATATAAATATTTTTTATTGCCGGTGAGTGTCTGATAAGTTACTTTTCTTTACAAGGAATCATCACTTATCAAGGCACGGAGACCAACCGGGGATAAGGGTTACTGCGTGTACAGTAATCGTTTTTTTCTGGAAAACTCTTACCGTAATATGTCATCTACAGAGATGAACTTGCATATAGTGTGTCGTTGAACCGTAGCAAACATTCGATTGATTTCAGCTGTGAAAACTATGCTACGTTGCCAACATTTTTTAAAAAATGGCCACAGCCTTGCGTAAGTCGCCAAAACACATTTTTCGTGCGCATGCGTAAATTAAATGATATTGGTTTAACAATGGAATGTATCCACTATTTTTGTATACGTATACATGAGTTATTTGTTTGGGTTTGGAATTTTACTGAGAGCGCATCGTAATGGCTTATATATTTTAAAGTAGTAATTTATATATATATATATATATATATATATATATATATATATATATATATATATATATATATATATATATATATATATATATATATATATATCAGATAGGCGGTAGCACTCTCTATATAGGGATGCCCCGTACACGCCTATATACGCCTAAAAAAGTTTCAAAAAGAACATATTCTTACAGAGAAGCGTCTTACGAATCCAGCGAGTGTCAGGACGTCGGTTAACATGTCAAAAGAGAGCAAAAAAAGGGTACAAAAATAGGCAATTGTTTTTCTTTCTTCTTTCTTCTTCGGCTTTCTTCTTTCTTTTGAGAGGATGTATCTCGGTGTACGAACGGTCTCTGACAACAGTTCAAGCATCAATCGACTGCTCTTTACACGGAGAAGTTCAGTTCCCCATCGCTTTTTTGCTAACTCCATAATTAAATAAGATTACGTGTAATAACAAGTTTTAAACACTATATACCCAATGTAGACAGACCACTTCGAACACGAAACTTCTCTTAAAAGGGACAGCTCCAAATAATACACCGGATGCTCACAGACGTTCCAGTTTGCCAGTGGCCTATATTTCTTGGACGCTGAATATTTGAGGTGAACGTTAAGGTTTTTTCTTTAAACAGTAACCCACCAAATCCACGAAATCTTTATCTCAGTTGATCAAAATTGTTATAAGAGAAACCTATCAGCAAGTACGACGTCAAAAAGCAATGTTATAAAAACAAATAATTCTTCAGATTTTGGACTGTAAACTATGTACAAAATGGCAATGCTGTGACCAGGATTCGAACCTAGGTTAGCACGGCCACAACGTGGGGTCCTAACCTCTAGACGATCACGACTAACACTGACGTATGTCGCTCTTGGCAGAAAGACACATGACTACTCTCAAACTATTGAAAAAATAAGGAGGAAACTTGAAATTCTCACGCATGCGCAAAAATACACTATATCAACCATTGTTTAATGCAGGTGAACTTCTTCGCTCGCTAAGAAAAGTAGATCAGACCAGTTCTTCTAAGAACTCACCAAACGCCAAAGGAAATAAGTTAAATTAACCGCAAAAGAAACTGCAAGAAAGTCATCTTCTAAGAACTCACTGGAAGCTGACCAAAAAGAATCAAAATCCAAGCCCTAGCTACAAAAATAACTAGATATTGTGGCTACTATACACAATCTACTAAAAAAAACAAGTAAGTTTTTTAAAATAAACTACAATAAATTAACCAAGTAACCTCACACTGTCACTGATTAGGACTTCATATAAAGATAACAACTACACTATTCGTGTATATACCGTTCCGCACTTTAACTATTGGTGACGGGGCAGTATGTCAATTCTACGAGAGATGTCTTGCTATAAGATGAGAGATATTATAGTAAGATACACATAAGTGTTATATGTTTACATTTAATAAAAAATGCCAAAGTCAGCACGTATTAAAAAAGCTCAGAGAAATATAGACTATGAAAAAAACAAAGTAAAGTTGTTATCTGAGCAAAAAGAATACTATCAGGAAAATGCTGAAATAATAAATATTAAGTATCATGCAAATCCTGAGGAAAAGCAGGCTGCCTCACGTGCTGACTCAAAAGCACGGTATAACAGGGATCCCGAGGGGAAAAACTGCCTCACGTGCTCTTCATAACAAGGAACCAGAAAAAAAGAAGGCTGCCTCACGTGCTGACTCAAAAGCACGGTATAACAGGGATTCTGAGGAAAAAAGCTGCCTCACGTGCTCTTTATAACTAAACACCAGAAAAAAGAAGGCTGCCTCACGTGCTCTTTATAACAATGAACCAGAAAAAAGAAGGCTGCCTCACGTGCTGACTCAAAAGCACGGTATAACAGGGATTCCGAGGAAAAAAGCTGCCTCACGTGCTCTTTATAACAAAGCACCAGAAAAAAGAAGGCTGCCTCACGTGCTGAATCAAAAGCACGGTATAACAGGGATCCCAAGGGGAAAAAGCTTCCTCATGCACAAACTATTATGAATATAAATATCAAAAACTGCTAAATCTTTGCCAAAACGCCAAAGAATGAACCAAGAAAAATTTAATAGTGAAGGTATGAACATTTTAAAAGTTTATAATACTCTAACTGTTTTATCAGAGAGGCGGTAGCACTCTCTATGTAATATAGAACCGATGGAGGACCAAGAGGCAATTCCTAAGGCCCAAAACCCAAAGACCTAAAACCCACCAGGAAGCGACCTGCTACTAATGGAGGCGGCAATGAGCCGCCTCCTAAAAAGACAATACTATCATGAATGTAAGTTTAAAAATAAGACTGTAAGTAAAAATACAAAGTATAGCCCTATAGCTTTTTACAACTGTAATGATGTCACGGAATGAAGATTGGAGAAAAGCTATAGGGCTATACTTTGGATGCAATTCTATTTCCATGTGCCTAGCCATTCATAGCTATCTTGTTTGTATACTTTTTGGCATACCATCCCTATATCCTTTTGCATTTGCAATGCTTTTTTATTCTTGTATATATATATATATATATATATATATATATATATATATATATATATATGTATATATATATATATGCAATCCAATAAGATAATAGATACAAAATGGGCACTATAAAAGTGATAAGAAATCCGAATGACGTAACATATAATTTTTGCGCGTCGTTTTAAACCAAGCAACGTTGTGTCGTCTAATACTAGATCTGTCTCTACATCTATCTATCTATCTATCTATCTATCTATCTATCTATCTGTGTTTCTGCCTCTCTCGCCCTATATATATATATTCATATATTAATGTATATATATATATGTATATGTATATATTTTTAAATCTTACGGTATATATATATATATATATATATATATATATATATATATATATAGTGTGAAGAGAGCTTGATATAGCTATTTATAACGGTCCTTAATAATCGAGTTTGAAACCGACGGTACTAATGCCTTATCTAATCTAAAACTTTATGTAAACTAAGTATAGATAATGTGCTCTAATTTTACGATTTTCCTCATAATTGAACCCTCTGCTTGATTTCAAAAATATCTTCCGTATGGTGGTCTTCTGCAGCTGACTTGCCCTTTCTGCCTTAAATTGTACAGTTTGTTAAATTAGTTCGTGGAGGAAATGGTACATAATCGTGTCTTTCCTGTGACTTCGTGCGGTTCACATATCCAGGTTTGGACAATAGTATATTAGAAATCATTTAGCAAACGACCTTTCCCTGCAGAAAATATAAACAAAAAGGACAAGAATAACTTTGCAGGTCGCTCATTTGTAAACATGTGCATTAATTTATATATGTACACAATTTGTAACTATTACATGGCATGAATTCTAAAGCATGGGGTTGCTTGGATTTTTTTTGTAGACGGCTTAGAACGAGAATGGTATAAGATAATATGAGATACATGATACTTTTTTGCAAAATGTATGAAAGAAAGGAAAAAAATACTTTCGTGCGTTGTTACTGAGAAGCGGACGGTTTGACACTACCAGTTTTGTTTTTCTTGTGTGACCTTTTCAATTTATAAGCTATTTCGGCGTTTTTGTTTTATTTTATTTTCAAGGGGCTTTGTATAAGCGGTGACATAAAAAAATGACAGATTCGGCATTCGTTTAATATCTGAATTTTATGGATCTAGTGCAGGGACGTCTATTGTCGAATAGGTTGAAAGGATGAGCGTATTTTATATTGTGTAAAATAAAGGAGCAAACAACAGTTATTCCGTTAAGGTGTACCAGAGAGGTCAATGCAGTGTAGTAGCAATTCCGGGATGAACCTGACTGGGAGAAATTTAGCAGAGCTTCCATACAGCAATTGGGGCAGATCCTTTAGTTACATGGCAACAGTTCACTACCCGGCGACTACATCCCAATGCAAATGTGGGCGTTTACTTAGCTGATTTACGGAAGTCATCAGCATCGTTTAGTTGTGTCAACGATAAAACGGTAAGCTGTGACTTTTTGGTGGCCTTACCTGAGGATGTCAGTAGACTTTTGTGAGGGTATCACGTAGTTCTATTTGACAATGGAGTGCCAAAGCAGACACTGGCGTATGCGTTTGTGGCCGGCCTTCCCACCAACTGTTGAGAGCTTCCACCAACGTATCTGTAACGCCCATGGAACATTCGTTGAAACCCGCTCGAGCCATTATAAGAGATAAGGAGGACCTGAGGGAACCGGTTGTAATGATGGCGCAGGCAGCAAAGAAGAATGCTGAAAAGAGTCCTAGTTTGAGACCCACGACAAATTGGAGATGTATCTCCTGCGGCCAGCGAGGCCATTTCGCAAGAAGTTGTACTAACCAGGGGCGGGGGCGACCGCGCTGTTTCCAATGTGGTAATTATGGGCATTCATCGAAAAATTGTGCGGGAAATGCATCAGGGGGCAGGACGTCAGCGCCGCCCTGTTCCCCGGACAAGATTTAATTGAGGCGCAACCGACAATAAATGTGTACGCGGACCAAGTGTCTTGTTCAGCACTTTTCGACCCGGGTGCTCACGCACCATCATGAGTGCCAAGTTGTGTCGAAACTGGACAAAGTAGAACATCAAAGTAACCACAATAGGTGGCTATACGCAAGCTTGCTGTGGAGCCGGAACTGTGAAAGTCTACACAGACTCTGGTGTGGCCGCAGACAGTAATGTGCTGGTGATTCGAGGGGATTTGCTGGTATTCGATGTACTGTTGGGATATGATGTTATTAAGGCACTGGGGGGTTGTTATCGGAAGAGATGGGACTGTGCGGTTTTTGGAAACCCCAGTGTGTGTTGCAGTTCACATTGATCGGCCTGATTTTAAGGTGGACTACGACTATCACCAAAAAGCATGGACTGCATCGTGGAAGTGGACAAAAGGAAGGGCGCCAACCGAACTCAAGAATAGCATTGCAGAGTACTCGATACCAGACAAGGTCCGTAATGAATACGAGAAGGAGCTTGAGGCATGGATCCAGGTTGGATGGCTGGTCCCCTACCTTAACAAGCTGGGACCACCCAAGGGTCTGATTCCCTTAATGGCGGTAGTCCAGCATAACAAATCAAAAGTTCGTCCGGTGCTGGACTATCGTGAACTCAATAGATACATTGAGATGTACACTGCCGATGCTGACGTGTGCGCCAGCAAGCTGAGAGAATGGCGACAGAAGTGCTCCAATGCGTCTATAGTTGACTTGCGGAAGGCTTATTTGCAAGTGCGAGTGGAGGAGACATTGTGGCCGTTCCAGACAGTGTGGTTCCGGTGTCAGAGATACTGCCTTACTCGACTTGGCTTTGGGCTTAATGTGGCACCGCAAATCATGAAGACCATTGTAAATGCAGTGTTGCCCCGGGAAAAGACCACTGAGGACGCAATATCGGCCTATATTGACGATGTGTACGTCAATGAAGATATACAATCTGCGTCGCACGTCAGAAAAAAAGTTAGCTCAATTCGGGTTGGAGTGCAAGGATACCGAACGTCTGAGGGATGGAGCACGGGTATTAGGATCTGAGGGAAAGACGGTACCTTACGATGGAGGCGTGGCAGTGTGATTCCAAACATCCCTGATATTATTACGCGGCGGACTATTTTTTCGTTTTGTGGGAAACTTATTTGTCACTTACCAGCGTGTGGCTGGCTCCGAGCAACTGTGGGCGTCGTCAAACGCATGGCAAGTTTAGTAACTTCATGTTGGGATGATGTATCTGATGATGTTCTTTTAAATCTGATGACGAGGGAAACCCTGGAGAGAGTTGTCAAGGAGGACCCTGCCCGTGGAGAATATTGTGTCGATGGGAACACTGTGAATGTGTGGGTTGACGCTAGTTCTTTGGCATTGGGAGTGTTATTGGAGCAACGTGGAAATGTAATTGAAAACGCGTGCTGGCTGTGACCCGTGAATGATGCTCAACACATCAACCTGGCGGAACTGGATGCTGTTGTGAAGGGTTTTAATCTGGCACTGTAATGGCAGTCAAAGAAGTTGCACTTGTACACGGATTCTCTCTGCGTCTACCACTGGGTGTCCGACACTGTTTCGGGACGAACGAGAGCCCGCGCTAAGGCAGCCAGTGAGATGTTAATCCGGCGGAGGCTAAACACCCTGAACAGTCTAGTATCGGAGTATTACCTGTCGGTGAGTGTAACGCTCGTGGCATCACACTGTAATCGTGATGACCAATTAACCCCTGATCCTCATAAATGGTATGACGCTGTGAAGACAGGCGTGGAGTTCGCTGCTCGATCTTGCGCAGTTGGAGCGATTAGCTCATGCCAAATACAAAGAATTGATGTGTAGAGTGGACATCCAGGTATCAAAAGAACTCTGTATTTTGCAAGGCGTGTGGATCCGGAAGTGACAAGGACAGATGTTAGGCAGATTATCAAGCACTGTGAGGCATGCCAGTCTATCGATGCGGCACCTGCGCAATGGCAGAAGGGGCGATTGGAGGTGGAGCATGTGTGGCTACGAGTAGCGATGGACATTACACTTTACAGTGGTAAGCCATTTCTAACACTTATCGACTGTGGACCCACTCGTTTTGCGGTATGGCGGCAAATGACCATGCCGAACTCAGGGAATGTTGTCCGCCAACTGTCATCTATCTTTTATGAGCGAGGTGCGCCGGAAGAGATATTGCCGGACAACAGTGCTGCTTTTTGTAGCCGCCAAGTTCGGCAGTTTAGAATTGCTGCCAGAAAGCAATGCACCATTACGGGAATCTATCCTCAATCCTCGAGTTATTTGTGTAGAATAAAGAACACCTTAAAATAAGGTATGCAATATCTTTATCCAGGCGGAGGCGAATAAATACCTGGCATGTAAACCAGGCATATAGTTATCCTTCTCGGCGTGATTGACCCGTAGATCTTGTCAGATGAACAATCAAAGAGAAAGAACGCTGATAATAAAACTAGGGTGGTAGACCCCCTTCGTCATGTATTACAACCCTCCTTGAGCTGCTGCCTTGAATAAATCCCGGTTTGAAAACATAACTTGCTTAAAGAGTAGATAGGCTCTGCCTATCACCGGCTTTCACGCTACTTCTTTGTCTATTTACCAGGCGTAGAGGTAAAATGCCAGTCACTTACCTGAGAAACACTTTGCTTGGCATTGTTTCGTTACTATTACATTGAACACTGTTTCCCTATTCCTTATTCACTATTTTAAATATATCTCTTTCTCTAAGAGATTGAGTTTGCTTTCGTGCAACTTGTGCTCACGCGACTTATTTTGTCCGATCGTGTTTGACAGGCTGGGGGTACTTGATTGGCAGTTTGTCTTGCTGCTGTTTCCGAGTAACAGTCAGGAGCCCTAACTCTTTGGTGACGTTTAAATCCACTGTTCTATCATCAGTTGTATAATATCAGAATATTTGTAGTTCCATGTCTTGCTGGGAAAGCGACTCCGCTGCTATCTCTTTTGGGTTTTCCCGAGGCCACAACTTTCTAGACAAGACTCGCCTAATAGACCATTGTGTGTATATTTGGCGTCAAAACAGGGCCACTTTGCTCAACGCTCTTACCTTAATCTTATATTAAACAACAACGTAAAGAAATGTCAACTCAAACAAATATCACGATAAAACCAGATAACTACTCACAAGAAACCAATTCGCCTTCAGCCTTGAAGCTCACTCTCACAAATATACGTGGGCTAAGAGGTAATGTAGATGATGTAGAACCTTACCTTTTAATAAACTCCCCGGGAACCTTAGCATTAAGTAAAAAAAAACTTACACTCCCCCATCCCGTTCTGACTACTTTAACATGACAGGATAGCTCCCACTTTTCCGTAAGGAATCGAATAGATATATGCACGGGATTAGAGTCTATATCCGTAGCATCCTATCCATTAGGAAAAGAGAAAAATCTTGAATAGGATGACCAGGCTTTTATGTGTTTTCGACTAATATTTCATCACTGGGTTAATTGCTTATATTTTCTCTACCGTTCTCCCTCAAGTAAGAATTGTACCCTCATCGATAATGTAGCTGATAGTATAGATGCAGCACTCTCCTTAGAAAGTAACTCCCAAATACATGTTTGGTAACTTTAATGTCCACCTTAAAAATTGGCTTGGTGTCTCGGGTTACACAGATGCAGCTAAACGCTCTCATTCTGGCTCTTCTATAGTCTATTCTCTCACACTGACAGTAATGATCCCAACCCGCCTCCCAGATTGTGAACAACAACAGGCTTCATTTCTATAACTATATCTTACCAACGTGTTTGAGGATTGTGTGATTAATGCCCACATTACACTAGGAATCGCAGACCACATAGTAGTATCAATTGGCATCATATTAAAATCCCAACCTCAACGTGAGGAACCATTGCTCAACACAACAATACTACTACAACAGGGCGTACAGGAAAGACATAAAAGAACATTTCCGAGATGCACCATGGACCCAGTATATTCTCTCTCCCTGCTGAACAGTGTGTTAATGAGACAACTGAATGTGCAAAGCGGGCATTGAAGCACATGCTCCCACACGGACGTATAATATCACCCCCCTAGATTGTGTAGCTGCCATTGCACAAAGACAACATTCATTCATCCGGTTTGTAAGTCAAACAGCAATAGGCAAATATTCGTAGATGCTAGAAATAATTGTAAGAGTGAAATAGCAACAGCCAAACAAAGCATGCTATAGAATAATAATGGAAAGCATTGTATCGCAAAAGATATGACCTCTTATTTTTTAGAAAATCTATAATAGTGTAGTAAATAAATACCAACCAGTAATTCACCCACGAAGAAACAACCAGGTTTTCTTCACGGTAATGGAGGAGGCGGAAGTGTTTGCCCGGCGATTCGCCTCCAACTCTACTTTAGAGCCAACGAACAAATCCCTCCCAAATTTCCCTATGTGGACTGAAGCCACATTAGATTACGTAAAAATCACCCCGTCCATGTCCGCAATATCATAAAACATTAGACACCTCAAAGGGGCGTGGGTCTGACCGCATCCCTGCATTACTAATTAAGAAATGTTCTCACGAGCTAGCACACATACTTCCCAAGCTCTATAACAAATGCCTTCCTGAATCTTGCTTCCCTAATGGCTGGAAGACGGCCTCTGTCATACCAGCGTACAAGAATTATGGTGGAAGAACAGCCTCTCAATTATTGCCCAATTAATCTCCTCCCTCTCTTCGCAAAATGTTTGAGATCTTAATTAATCGAGCACTAGTACATCACCTTGAAAAAGCAAATCTTCCCTATGACAAACAGTATGGATTCAGGCAATGTTGTTCTACTGCAGATATGTTAAAAGCCATGTCTGAACGCATTTACCACGTACTAGATAAGGCGGGCGAAGCCAGGGCTGTAGCCCTCAATATATCCAATGACTTTGACAAATTCTGGCGTAAAGGGCTTCTGATCAAAATAGAACCGTGCGGTATAACTAGACGATAATACATATAATTAGACCCTTTTTAGACAATAGAAGCATCCAGGTTGTCATTGACGGACGTACATCTAAACAGCATAACATTTATGGTTGATCTGTGGACCATTATTATTCCTGATATTTATAAACTACGTCCCTGATAATATTGTGTCCGAGATGGGTATATTTTCTGATTAAACAAAGCTCTATGATATGGGGTGAAGAATAGATGAACATAAATCTTACACAATAGTCGACTTTTGGAGAAATGACCTCCAGACTATAGTGGAATGGGGTCGTAAATAGATGGTAACATTTAATGCTAGTGAAACTAAGCTGCTCTTTTTAACAATTACAAGCCGCATCCCTTTTTTTTTAGTTAGATATAAGTTATCTGTGTTCTGATAAACAAATAATTTTTAATTCATAAGCCTGGGTAATTTGTTCGAGAATCTTATATAACTATTACTTATCTTTTGATGGGGCGGCCACTTTTTATTGTCTATATTTTCCAGTGCCTTGTGTTTCATTGTAACAAAATCATAAGAAATCTGTATTATACGCTTTTCTTTAATGACAACATTCTTAACACCTGACATATTCGAGTCAAGTGATTTGTGGTTATCTTAGCCGCTTGTTGAGTGTTGACATTGATGGATTTAGATGTATGCGTATCAGGAGACGTGTGTCGGGTTAGTCGTGTGTGAACCGATTGCTTTGCTCTGAAAGGCGATCTTTATATGATTCGTGTAGGGTTTCAGAATAACATCAACTTTGGAAACACGCGATGTTCTCAGAGGTCGTTGATAAACAGTGTACGCTGTCAGAAAATGATTAAATTGTGGTTGTGCCGACTGTAGTTTTACGCTTATATGATTTCTGATATCGACGAAAACTGCCCTTTGTCTTTTGCCATAAATATCAATAGGGATTTGAATGAAATATTATTTAGAAAGTTTAGTGAGTGATACAATACTGGAATTCTTAAAACTGCAGAATACGCAAAGAAATGTTAGCAATGCGATGGACAATTGTTTATTATGAGATAATAATTTTATTATTGGATCATCTAAATTTCAAAGCAAAATAATTTGTGCGTATGCAAAATTATACTCATTTACTAAACACTTAAATCAAGATTAAATTATTATTAATTGTAATACACGTTAAATGTTTGTTTACCCAACTACCGATGATGTAACGATAATAGATACAACTAAATTTTCATGATAATCAGTGCAAAGTAATGTTCCGTGAAAACCTCGGGTAACTGTAAAGAGCCAAATAGTGACTCGCTTTATTCATAACACTCACTATGCCTGTCTATTTTTTTCTCATTTATTTAAATCTGTATATTCTCCGAAACGAATGGTTTCACAATGAGGTGCAAGCCGATTGAAATAACTGTTTTTGGAACCCGTATTTATAGGTCTTTAACCGGTAAAAATTAGTGTAAAATGCAAAAAACGTAACCTAAATCCCCCCAAAGTCAGAACTTGTCAATCTAAATCGACTTTATATATATATATATATATATATATATATATATATATATATATATATATATATATATATATATATATATATATATATATATATATTTATATATATATATTCTACGCATGCGCAAACATTTGTATGTTACTAGTAGTTACTTATTCTCCCCCCCCCAGTAACGTCTTAGGGTGAAACTTTAGAAATAACGCTTTCGGTTAGGTTTCGATTTTCATTGATGGCACGTAAGGAGTATTTACTTTTAAAGGTTTGTAATTATTTTCATTCAGTTTCAAGTGTACGATAACACGAAGTAGAAATACATGCTTCTGTTATCTGAGACATAGCACATAGTGTTCTTTTTTTTACACAGTGGTCACCATTGATCAACGCTCGGAAGCCACTCAGGAATAATGATTATTGTTTTATTTAAAGATATTTTACAGATGAATAACTGGAAATAAATCATGGATAAGTTAAGCATTGATAATCTACGCCAGCTGTAAATTCTTCTTCCTAAAATAAGCAATATATTGGCGATAAAATTATCTCTCGCTATTGCAATGTGAAATTGCCACCACGTTCCGAATATTAGACAAGTCCCGGCTTTATCTTATGGGGATATGTACAAGAAGGCGTCAATGTTAGCAAACCTCAAACGCTGCAAGAATTGAAGGACAACTTCAAAAAATAATACTCACTCCAGAGATTTTACAATGTGCCATGAATCATATTTCGAAAGTGCACAAATATGCGAAGCTAAAAATAGGCAACATTTAGAAACATTATTTTTCATAAAAATAGATTGTTTTATTTTGGCATTTTCTAAAAAAATATTGCCAATATCTTAGTCAAGTGGTTTGAAAATTACAGAACATTATCATACGAAAATAAACTCGGCAGTAATTTTGTGAACAATCTATATCAATAAAAAATAATGTGTAATGAATAATAACAATAATGTCACTCTAAATAAATTACGTGATTAAAGTAAGCACTAATTACTATTTATAATTTCCTTACAAAAAGTAATACGTGATTACACTATATAGAAAGGTAAAAAGTAAAAATTGCATTTGCATAACGTAGTAACACAAGTAAAAATGCCGCATCATCTCGATTTTTGAAGCATCTCTCTCCATTAAAGAAGTCAAGATGCTTAAAAAAGTAATAATTAGTGGGCAGGATGACCGGTGCATATGGCGAATGAGGGAGATTCTGGTAACTCAATTTGTTCATCTTTTGCAATGTCGTTGGAGTATCATCACGGCCACCGAGAGTAAGAAGAAGGCCTCTTAAGTGAAAATGTCTGTAAGCAATCTAGATAAGATTTTTCAGACTGTCAGACTGTCAGTACTATATTAGGCCCATTTGAAAAAGAGCAATAAAATATTTATAAAAAGAAAAAGGAGCACAGTTCGATTATCGAAACTGCACTTTAATGAGGATAATAATTAAATATTATCTATACAAAATTAAATACTTTTAAAGCAATATACAATTTAATAATGATAAAACTGAATTATGAATTTAGAGAACACACAATTAAAGAAACATTAAGCACAAATATTTGTTTAGCCTTCGGGACAAGATCACAGTGCAATATCTGTTTGGTGACACACTTTACCTTTTCTGTCATCGGTCGGTAGAGGAAAACTCTTTCACGATTGAGACAATGTTTATTTTTGTTCCTATGCAGAGTGCCCCTCATAGGTTAATTGGATTTTGCCCACAAGATTGTATGTTTGAATATTTAAATAACTCTTACTTTAAATACAGAAATTATATTAAAAGTTTGGTTTTCTGTTCTTCTATGTCCATTTTTCCCTATGTTATTCATCAAAATGTGTAGCGTATTTTCGTCTCAGAGAACATAATAAGTGATCGCTCAATGGCAGTAACTTGTGGTGTTCCCTGGAAACCAAGTGACAACAAGTCTCACCAGATTTCCAGTGTTCTCCACCTCGTAAGCATTTGTGTAGATGAGTGTATGTTATCACAACAGCCGATGTCATCGGCCATTGGTGTTTTCCTGGGGATAGGTGAGAAAATTTCTCGCCAAAGTACCAGATTTGAACAGCACAATTCCAGTTGAGATTTGGTTAATACTGCCCCACATCGGTCTTTCCATCCTCCCTAACCATTCACAACTAGTTGGAGTGGCGCTAGTCGATGTTATCTACACCAGTTTATTATTATTATTATTATTATTATTATTATTATTATTATTATTATTATTATTATTATTATTATTACAACAATAATGGTGCTTGTGCAGTGTACGCACGTGTATTTTAAATATTATTTCCAAGTTAAATTACATTGTGAGTTTGTATTATTGTACACATACACCCGAACAAGTTATCAAAAAACAAATATATAACAAATAAACCTTATCAAATGCAAGATAAGTTACTTTGCTATCTATCTGGATTTTTTTAGTGCGTTTACTCACTTTAAAACGTGTAAAAAATCATACAATGTTAATCGCTATAGTTTATTTGTTATATATTGTTTTTTTTTTGGAAACTTTTTCCAATGTACGTGTATAGAAAAACAAACCGCTCATGTAAATTATTTACAGTTAAAACGTTTTAAAAAAACAAAAAAACTTGAAGTTTTAAATATAGTTCCAAGAAATAAATTACGTCCGGTGCTAAAGTATTCACAATTCACGGATCGTAAAAAATAGCATCTACTGCAGTGATAAATGTTTACTATGTTTGGAAATACTCAGTGAATTTGTATTTACTGTTGAAAAACGGTCGGAAAATATTATATAAAAAATTATTTGTTTTGCAGTAAAAAAAATAAATAAATAAAATAAATATTCGACTTTCTCCGATAGAAGTTAAAGGTTCAAAATCGAGTTCACTTACTATATTTTGTTAGATTAAAATTCTCCAAATGTGCAATTATATTTATTATGAACCAAATGGAGAATTATATTTCTCTTTAGAACATACATGGACAATCGGTAACACATATTGGTAGCCATGGATAATCGGTAGCCATATGTTTTTGTCTATTAGTGTGCCCACTGTCTATACCTAAAACTTAATCAGGAAGTGACGTTACTGTCTCATATACATCAGCCTTCTTATTACTCTCGGTAGTCACGGTAACAGGCAGGGGGGTTATGGAGAATAATTGACCGCTTTATATTGATCAATCTCGGGAACATGCGTTTGATTTTCGTCAATTTGTCGGCAGTACTTCTCTCTTGTAAGAGTTTCACCCGTATTAAAGTAGGTGTGAGAAATGGAACTGGCAAACAGTCACCATAAACGTTTTTGTTTTTTTGCAATTTCGGCTTTTAGACGTGCTGTGGACTTCTCCACCAGCCAATCACTGGTTGTCGTAGAAGTTCCACTTCCCATTACATCTCTCTACCCCTAAAGAAATTGGCAGTTCATGACCAACACATTAATCCAAGTTGTTTGACTTTAAATGGCAAACGACTGATGTGGTGTTGAGCTTGACTTCAACAACATATTCTCATCTGGTTTTGCGAAGAGCGGTTTCACTTAAGGCTTTAAAATGTTCGTTATCAACCGAAGTCCGCCGGCCGAAACCGTCTTCATCGTTGAAGCCCTCGTTACTATTGTGAAATTTCTTGAAGCACTGTGGTGCCACACTTTCATTAGTGACTACCTGGGACTAACGCATCATTGCAATAACGACCTTCCCCCGCAGGATTTCGAACTAGTTTGAACTGGAACAAGAAAATCGTGTGGAATCGTAACGAATAACACTATTCAATAAAGCAAAACCCGCTTGAAAATGATATATGACATGGCTATATATATATATATATATATATATACATATATATATAGATATATATGAGAGCATACAATTAATAGAACATATTAAAAAGACTTTGAAAAATAGTTAAACACATATTTAATATGTAACATGTCTTATTAACTGTTTGCTCTTATTAAACGCTCTATCTCCTATTTGCTTTTATCGAGCTTTTACATCTTGTTTAGATTACTTGATAAATAATAATTCTTTAATATTTGTAATATACTTTAGTTTTATCATCTTAGATGATTTTGGTAAATTTAATTGTAACTTATATATATATATATATATATATATATATGTACATGTGTGTGTATATATATATATATATATATATATATATATCAATTATTTAATTCACAAATCGTATATAAATTAACATGTGTGAAAACGATATGGTGTATGAACCAACCTAATACTAAATTATATAAATATTTTTTATATAAGAGATCGCTAGATATTTTCAGCCATTTTAGCGGTTTTATTTGTTAATTATAACCAGTAAAAGGCTGATTTTTTCCTAGACACTTCGAAGTGTTTGCACCTATTAATTAATTATAGCGAATGAAAAAGGCATTCTCGTTTCCATTAAGCCATGTTTTTTCTTTAGTTAAAAAGTATTTGATGAATTTAGGTGATTTCGGAATGTTGCATTTTGTTTCGTGAAGTTTTAATTTGTTGTATTCGTTTTAATTAATTTTTTTTTTAAATAATACACAGGCGAAAATTATAATACATTTTGTTCATTCATATATTTTTCGAAGTCCATTCTATATTCATCGCCCAAATAACGTTAAACATTGTTCCAAAGAACCGCTTAATTTCTCCATTATTTGGGGGGAGTTAAGGTGTTATCTTTCGGTGTTCGATACCCGGTTATTTATAGAATTGGTTAAATTCTGAGAACATAAGCTTACATTCATTATCTGAAACAATGTCGGCTGAGATGGCATGTGTATAAAAACTGTTTTAGATTGTCTAAACAATTGTATCCGTCACGGTGAAGTTGGTAAGAAATGTTACAGGGACCTTTAGATTGTATCCACCATTTCAATTATGTTATCTCTGCTTGGGAACAGCCCACATTGTCAACTGGGGAAAATCCCAGGGACCGTTTATTTCGACGATATGCACTTGGCAATAACGCCTTTTAGAATATAATGTTGTCCACGGAATATATCGGTTTATGATAACCTCTATATCTTAGCCTATATTAGCTCACCTTAATTTAGTTCTAAGCAGCGTTTTTTTTTCTTTTTTCATTATACTCAGGTATGTTCCATGTGCCATCTTCCGGATTTGTTTCTGTAGGTGTTTGTATTTGTAATCATTCTTGCCTCACGGATCCATACCTGTCCTCACAGATCCATACCTCGCCTCACGGATCAATACCTCGCCTCACGGATCCACACCTCGCCTCACGGATCAATACCTCGCCTCACGGATCCATACCTCACCTCACGGATCCATACCTCACCTCACGGATCCATACCTCACCTCACGGATCCATACCTAGCCTCACGCATCCATACCTCGACTCACGGATCCCTACTTCGAAGATGTAACTTTAGCTAAGTACATTTATTGCGCACTTTTTTTGAAAAAAAAGTCAATCAAATCTAACGCTCTTTTTCGTGTGTGCTCATATCATTCTATATAGTTTTATTTCATTTTTATTTCTCAGACACCTCTTAACCATTCTTAACTCACTTATTTTAAAACAATTTTCTGACTTATTTTTTCCGTTTCTTTTACCATGTCACATCGAGTAGTAGTGGGGAAGGGAAACCCCTATATATTAGCTTATTTAGATGACAGAAGAACTTTTAAACCTCAATTCTCTATCCATACTTTGAAATTATGCTTGTTTACTCTCATTTCAATAGATTATTTGAAATTTAAACACGGCCGCTTAGAATATAAAACCCCGAATCTTTAACCATATGTCTCTTGAAATGCTTCGTAGTCGATAAACGAAAAAGACGCACGGATTTTCTAACTGGTAAATATTACAGCCATGAAACTGTCTTGATTTCAGATTACATACTGCTCCTAATCTTTCTTTGTAGCCTAATCACCATTACACAGTTTTTTATTTAATTCATGCCTGGCTAAGTAAATGTTGTAAACACTAAATTTGACGACGTTTAAAATCTTATCTTTAAAATATATAAGCAGAATATGTTTCTTTCTTTTTTCTTCTCCTTAAAAAAGAAAAGGAAACCTTATACTGGTCGCCATCAAATGTTAAGCAACCCCACACTCCTATGACCTCTGATAGTAAGGGTAGAAGTTCTTAGCGCCATTTGGACGCTGTCCGATGGGGCCCATACCTCGAAGATGTAACTTTAGCTAAGTACATTTTATACGCACTTTAAAAAAAAAGTCAATCAAATCTAACCTTCTTTTTTCGTGTGCGCTCATATCATTCTATTTAGTTTTATTTTATTTTATTTCTCAGACACATCTAATTCACTTATCTTAAAACAATTTCATGACTAACCTTTTTTTTTGTTTTACCATGTCACTTCGAGTAGTAGTGAGGAGGGGAATCCCTATATATTAGCTTATTTAGATTACATAATAACTTTATTTAAGCGCGATACTTAATATTAACAGCCATGGTAAGACGCAAAAAAAAATTATAAAATTTAATCAATAAGAAAGTGTCCCCATCGCACATTGCGATCTCTTTTCTGAACACCTATTCTGGGTGTGTTTTCCTTGTTATAAAGGCTATGTTTTGATCCGTTACTTCATCGAACCACCGGCATTGATTTTATCATGAATATTTGTCTTGTTTGCTTATTTATCTTTTTCCTTTTGTCAAATATAGTATTATTAACCGATACTTTTTCTTATATTAAAAGAGAGACAAAAAAGTATCCCACGAAATTGAACATTTCCCAAATTATATCTGCATATTATATGAACTCCCAAAACACGCGGCTTTTCTTCTCCAAATTATGCATTACTTTAAGCTAGTCTAAAGTTTATACGTAAGCGTAAATGTATTACTTCTTAACCAGATTGTTTTAAACGAGTTAAAAATAACCAGACTTCCTAATTTGATAAAAGTTCTATTATAGCATTTATTATGGGGTGGAGCTGAACGGTCGAATATTCTGGCACGAGGTTTGCGAGTCGTGTGTACTTCATAAAAGTCGAGCCGAAAAATTGAAAGCTTAGGCAACAGAAGTGAGGATGTATTTTTTCTACTGTAGAAGACAGAAGATCTTTTTTAAGTAGTATACTTAATATATGCACTTACCATATACTTGCTTGTAATAATAAAGTGGACCCCATGATATCCATACCAAACCATTGAACATAATTTATAATTTAAATTTCACTATATTTGTAACTGAAATATACAGCATTTTAGCTGTGATACACTGGCTATTATTCTGAGTAGCAGCAATGCTCTGTGCCTGATTTTAATGTATGTCTATAAATACAGAATACGAATTACGAATTACCATGAGCTAGTTGTTCTTCTTATAACTGGAAAATACACCTAACATCTAGCTACGAAATCCCAATATACATTTTATCTCCAGGACGACTACCTCTGTCTTACCTGCATGCAAAAGTTTTTTTTCAAAATAAACCTTACCTGAAACTCCAATCCTAATGAAGATCTACTGTTATTTGTAAGTAAATAACCCCTGTCTCTTGAACGGAAACTATCTGCTCCTTCCCACCAAGCCGCAACTTACCTCCTATATTGCACAGCATTTGTAGTGGAATCTTTAATTCCAGCCCATAGCACTCATATGCTAACTGCTTAGTCATCACTAAACATCTATACATTTCCAGCTCTAAGACATGCATTAGAGTTCATCCCCACTCAGTTAGATATTTAACAGCCAAATTATGTACTCGGAAGCAAAGCCATCTGCATTACATAACTATGTCTCCTCCTAGATAGCTTTGCCACGATTTATACCAAACTGAACAAAAACTCTTTGTTATACTAAATGCCTATCACTCTTAGTTGAAAGCTGACATTATCTTCCCTCAATAATAGAAGCACACTTTAAAAATACAACTTCAACTTTATTCGCATCCACTGAACACCTGCCCATATATCTATTTACCTAAGTATACATGACTCAAAACTTACTCTTTTATCCGTAATATATTGCACTCACATCTCAACCTTCCTGTCATCTAAAATATAGTTTGGGAAATATTCGTAGTTCAATTCTTAATACCTACTCATACTGTAACGTAATCCTTGGCATAATTGAACATCAAGAAAATAAAACAAATATAAAGGGAACACCTCAAACCACATGGTCTAGTTTCTTACAAGCCTTCTTAGAATCTTAGTTGCTTACACTGCATGAACCCTACTCTACCCCTTTATCCAGTAACAATGATATCAAAATGCCGCTAAATCACTTTGAGGTGTGTAAGTATTTAGCAGATATGTTACATGATAGGGGCTGTCCCCTGTTTATGTAAGTATAAAAATAGAGAGATTAGTTTAAATGAAAATAAGAGAAAGCAGAAATCGAACCCTGGACATAAGTTTTAAAGAACAATAGGTTTAAATGGAATGTCCAGTAAATTGTTAATTCGGATGAAATCAATAATAAATAAACTATTCAATTATTAAAAGAATGTGGATAATAAAATATGGGTTAAATAAATTAGATATGTAGGTTAAATTCCTTTGTGGAAACAACACAAGAAAAATAGGTTATTGGGAAATCAATGTCGGAAACGTGAAAAATCGCGCATGTTGAAACACGTGAATTTTGCTCACGTGGCCGGGATGCATGGATTTCTCAATATAGGAAGTGGGAGTTGGTTGGTCAGAGAGACAGTCAGAGAGACAGTCAGGAGAGACAGTCAGGGGAGACGGTCAGTGAGAAAACTCAGAGACAGGCGGACGTCTGAAGCGAGACGTCACTTCAGAAACTAAAATGTGAAACTTTGAGTTCTTAATGAGGAAATCCCAACCGGTCTAAAGAAATAAATTCATCATGTGTTTGTGATAAAGGTCATCTTTGTGTTTTTGATTTCTACAAAAAGCTAAATTGTATTGTTATTATATGTCTGTGTTATAAAATGTCATTACATACACGTTTCGACATCTCATATCCACAATGTGAATCTACATCATATCTACACTAAGACTGCTGAACACTATCTCATCATTCTAAGAGCTTTCTTCATATCTACACGTCTAAGTAATGAACATTTAAAATATAGGAATAGTTATAAACGAACAATCTCTCTTACAACAACATGTCTCTCTCTAAAGATACAACATCATATGTAATAAGACAAGAACTCTCACTAAGACTCATATCTTTACTAATAAGAACCCACGAAACATACGCGCACAAGTGGTATCGTCTAATAATACTAATAATAATAACTATATAACAACTCACAATTTGGTGTTCGTGAACCTTTTGCATCAGCGATGCAGAAACCGAACCTGGGGTCGATACCACGAAAAAAAAAAGAAAAAAAGAAACACAACGTTTTAAAAGGGGTCCAACATAATTAAAAAAAAAAAAAAATAAATAATACCACGGAAAAAGAAAAAAATACACGATCGCAGAATTCGAAAAAGAAAAAAGAAACACAACGTTTTAAAAGGGTCCAACATAATTAAAATAAATAAATAAATAATACCACGGAAAAAGAAAAAAAATTTACACGATCACAGAAATGCGAAGAAAAAAAGAAAAGAAAAAAAATTTGAACACACACGCACACAGAAAACAAAAGATACAAGAAATATTAAAAAAGAAAAAGAAGAAAAAGCCGATATGCCGTAAAAAGAAATTCCTAGTAATGGAAAAAATAGTAAACAAGTCACCACGCGTAATTCATTGATAAATGAATTGGTCTTATAAAAAAAACACACACACACACACATACACGCAAATGCAGAGATTGTGTAATCCATTCTTGTTTGTAAATTTGTAGCAGTGTCATTAGAAAATCTGTGTCAATATGAAATCGTTTGGACGAATTGTTGAATTTAATCTGTCAATCAAAACAGGAATTTCAAAGGTCGCATGTACTCTCTGAAACAGGTGTAAATTGTTTGGAAATGCATTTTGTGTTCATAGTGAACTTTTCGGCTTTTGTGTGTTCATTTATTTTGTTTTTGAAAAAAAAAGGGACAATTGTTTTGGACAGACTGTTGAATAGTTGTTTGTTACAGATGATTTTTTTGGTTGTTGAAAAAAATTTATAACTGTTGCAAAATGTTTAAATGTAATAAGGTATTTTTTAAATGTTGTTATGATGTTGAACAAATATTGTAAATGTCTTTTTTAAACTAAATGTTATGATTTTCACAGCAAGAATTCAAAGTTATCCGTAAATATACATTAGATTAAAATGATCTAGTAGAAAATAAGTTAAGACGTATGGTTGGCTTACAGATTCAGTTTGAATTTAAGAGGGGGGACAAGAATTAAAATTACGTAAACGGGTATTTGGAGAGTTTTTAGATGTGATAAGCCGTAAGAAAGATGTTTTTTTAGCATTTGGTTTTGTTGTTTTTTTTAGAGATCCTAACATTTTTTCTCCAAGAAAAGTGACTTGGTAGGGATTGATAAGCACAAGATGTGCCCCTATACGAAAAATTTGGGAACCTGGTTAATTAAGTGCTTAAAATAAGCTGGTTGCACGTACCGACTCCAAGCAAAGTTGTAAGTCTTGGCTTAATTAAGAGACAGGCGTTGGAAAGAATACGAAAATTCTTAAGGGGACCAGTAAACCGAGGAGAGGTTGTCCCGAGACAATCACATATAGCTTAATGAAGTAAGAGACAGACAAAAATATGCCGTAGATTACGTAAGAAAGATATAACCTTGTATTTTTTTTTAGAAGCATGAATGTGGGATATATCTGCTGGATCTTGGAAGCCCTGGTGAGAGAAAAGAAAAATCGGGCAATTAGATAGAATTTAGGCGCAATTAAGTTGTTGGTCGCAGGAAACATGTTAGTTAGTTAGGGGTGATATTTCTAAATCCTCGTCGAAGTTTCAAGAATCCAAGCAAGGAAATCCGAGTGAATCCATATGAGAGAAAAAAAGGTATATCTTAAACTTATGAAGCGAACCACAAAGATTTAAGTATATGAGCTTTGGTATGTCCCGTATGAGATAGTCATAGAATAAAAAACAAAGCCATACTTGATAAGACTAGCCATGCGGAAAGAGAGATCAGAACACTTTTGAGACGAAGGAAGTCGTCCATTTCGAGAAAGGTGAACACCTCTAGTCTGCGGCATATGGGTGGCTGGAAAATTGCTGATGTGAATCATAGGTAAATACCCTACACCCCAAAAATTAAATGCCACAAAGATCAGAAAGGTTCTGATCTTATAAAAAAAATAAATAATTGTGAAGTCGGCCGTGAAGGGCTGACTGAAAGAGATTTTTTTGTGTGTTTTTTTAGCCTGATCTTTCTAGCCGTGTGGTTGTGTAGATGTAAAAATAAAAATAAAATGTACTAAAGTTAAAAATGCATACATTTTTTTGTGAAATATTGAAGGGAGGGATGTTACATGATAAGGGCTGACCCCTGTTTATGTAAGTATAAAAATAGAGAGATTAGTTTAAATGAAAATAAGAGAAAGCAGAAATCGAACCCTGGACATAAGTTTTAAAGAACAATAGGTTTAAATGGAATGTCCAGTAAATTGTTAATTCGGATGAAATAAATAATAAATAAACTATTCAATTGTTAAAAGAATGTGGATAATAAAATATGGGTTACATAAATTAGATGTGTAGGTTAAATTCCTTTGTGGAAACAACACAAGAAAAATAGGTTATTGGGAAATCAATGTCGGAAACGTGCAAAGTCGCGCATGTTGAAACACGTGAATTTTGCTCACGTGGCCGGGATGCATGGATTTCTCAATATAGGAAGTGGGAGTTGGTTGGTCAGAGAGACAATTAGAGAGACAGTCAGAGAGACAGTCAGGGGAGACGGTCAGTGAGAAAACCCAGAGACAGGCGGACGTCTGAAGCGAGACGTCACTTCAGAAACTAAAATGTGAAACTTTGAGTTCTTAATGAGGAAATCCCGATCGGTCGTAAGGAAATAAATTCATCATGTGTTTGTGATAAAGGTCATCTTTGTGTTTTTGATTTCTACAAAAAGCTAAATTGTATTGTTATTATATGTCTGTGTTATAAAATGTCATTACATACACGTTTCGACATCTCATATCCACAATGTGAATCTACATCATATCTACACTAAGACTGCTGAACACTATCTCATCATTCTAAGAGCTTTCTTCATATCTACACGTCTAAGTAATGAACATTTAAAATATAGGAATAGTTATAAACGAACAATCTCTCTTACAACAACATGTCTCTCTCTAAAGATACAACATCATATGTAATAAGACAAGAACTCTCACTAAGACTCATATCTTTACTAATAAGAACTCACGTAACATACGCGCACAAGTGGTATCGTCTAATAATACTAATAATAATAACCATATCACCCAGTATATAACAGATATATACCCTCTATAAAATTACCCAGTAACATAAAATAACCACGCGGGGTCGCAGAAATATCTGGATTAGAACCCAGACGGAAAGTAAACCCTCACAGCGGTGACGAACCCACTAGATCTTCCCAGATCATCCGTATAGGAGACGGAAAACTCTGAAAATCACCAAAGGGGAGGGAGGCCACTTCAGTTTTCAATGGCAACCTTCCTAGAGCTGGCGACTCAAACAAATTACCGGTTTGCAAACCTTAACTGCTTAAGGAGTGGATAGGGTCGGTCTTTTTTCCTATTAGTAAGTCGCAGAGACACTATCACAGTGATTCGACAGAAACACCCAGTGGAAGATCATGTTTCTTGTCTAGGGCAACGAACGCCATTTTCGCAACGCTCTACACACCCACCCCTTAAACTGGGCACTAGAGTGCTTGACTATCATATATGCCTGAGCAATAAGATTGGGTTGACCTTCCTCTGATTGGTTGAGGGTACCAGTTTGACAGTTCCTGCCTACTAGTAGAGATTAGAACAGCTGCCCCATCAACATTTGTAATAAAATCGGGATGCTTGTAGTGCCATGTTGCGCATGAAAAAGAACCCTGCACTCATCCCCGGTGGACTTGCCTGAGACCACGATCCTAATTGAAGGAAGGTCACTGATGGTCTACTTGTGTTTCATGTGTGATGTTCTGCATAACCTCTTGTTCTGCGCCCCCTTTCCTTAACTGAAACACTTTAAAACTATGACGACAGTACAATTTGACGACTAAGCTTAAACCAGGCTTAGGGTTACACAAATCCAAGTTGCCTCCTCCCTTGAAGCTTGTATTCACAAATATCCGTGGGTTAAGAACTAATTTAGCTGATGTTGAAGCATTTCTCCTAACAAATACACCGGATATCTTAGCACTAAGTGTGACTAACATACACTCCACCATCCCCTCTAACTACTTTAACATACCTGGATATCTCTCACTCTGCCGTAAGGACTCTGACAGACACATACATGGACTTGGAGATGACATTCGTAATACATTTCCCTTGACTAGAGAAACCCACCTAGAATCGGAAGATGAAGCCTTTCTGTGCTTTAGACTAAGCATGTAACCCAACATAAGCTACTTTTACGTTCTCTACTGTTCTCCGTCCACCCAGGACTGCTAAATAATAAACAAAGTCTCTGACAGCATATACACAACATTCTCTCTAGACACTAGCGCACACTTACATGTATCTGGTGACTTTACTCTCCACCACAAAAACTGGCTTCGATTCTCTACTTACACAGATGCAGCGAACAGCACAACTCAAAACTTCTCCATATCTCACTCCCTATCACAAATTGTTACGTTTCCAACCCGTTTCCCTGACCAGGAAGAACAACACGCATCACTTCTAGATCTGTTTTTGACCACATTTCCCGATGATTGTATAACGAATTCCGACAGCCTAATTTGGAATGCTGATAATGCAGTGATCATGGTAGAAATCGCCCTAACCTCCAGAGCCAAGACTGAAGAGCCAGTGCTCAAAACAATGATATATTATCAAAAAGCTGACTGGGAATACATCATAGATCTTATCAGAGATGCCCCATGGGGAAATATTTTTCTCTTCCTGTTAAACAGTGCGCAAACGAGACCACTGAATGGTTCAAAAATGCAATCGAAGCGCATATCCCCATGACGAAATTTTATAGCAAGCCCAATCTCCCTAATGGTTTCCTTCTATTTGCGCAACTGCCATTGCTCAAAGGCAGCATGCATACCCCAGATTTAACCGACATAGGTACAGTTCAAACTGAAAGAAGTACATAGAAGCATTAAGTAACCTATAGAAAGAAATAGCGACAGCTAAGAGAGAGTTTACGGAAACCACTACAAAAAACGCATCGAAGCAGAAAAACTAGGAACTCGTGACTTTTGGAAAATCTGGAACAGTGTAGTAAAAAATGCGCAATTAACAATTCCCCCAATAACCAAAAATCATGAGACTGTTGAATCAGCAACCGAGAAGGCTAACATGCTTGCAGTCGGTTTGCCTCAATCTCCAAACTGGACTCTTCCAATCACCCTCTACCTTAAATTTCTATGTGGATAGACGTATGCCAGAGGATCTGAAAATCACACCCGCTCAGGTACATGCTATCATAAAACACCTTGACACTTTAAAAGCATGTGGACCGATCTATTCCAAGCTGTGCTATTAAAATAGTGTTCAGCTGAAGTAGCTCCAGTTCTCACCAAACTCTACAACAAATGCCTTAATGAATATTTCTTTCCGTGCTGTTAGAGAAACTGCTTCTGTGGTACCAGTAATCAAGAATTCTGGCGAAAGAACTGACCCATTAAATTATCGCCCCATTAGCCTCCTCCCACTTTTTGCAAAACTATTTGAGATTTTAATTTACCATGCTCTAGTCTATCACCTTACATATGCTAAACCTCTGACTGACAAACAACATGGATTTTGACAACCCCGTTCCACAGCAGGCATTCTCACTGTAATCTTTGAACGTATATACCATTCACTGGACAAAGCGGGGGAGGGCAGAGCGGTAGCTCTAGATATATATAAGGTTTTTGACAGGGTATGGAATGAGGGTCTCCTCAGGAAAAATTAATCATACGGTATCATTGATAGAATAACATAATTAAATCTTTCTTAGTTGAGAGAAAAATCTAGGTTGTCCTCTACGGTCGTACATCTAAACAATATGATATAAATGCGGGAGTGCCCCAGGGGGCTATCCTTGGGCCTCTACATTTCCTGTTATTCATAAATGACCTCCCCGACATAATTGCCTCTGAGATGGGTATATATGCTCATGGCACCACGATCTATAACAGGCACGACATGAAAACAAATGAGCATATATCTAAAGAAATGGCAGAAACCCTAGAGGATGCTCTCCAATCTGTAGTGGCATGGGGACAAAAATGGATGGCCACATTCAATGCCGCCAAGACTAAACTAGTTTCATTCCATAATTACAAGAAACCTTCTCTAACACCTATAGCAATGACCAATTACTCTTTATCTGAGAGTACATCTTTCAAATTCATTGGCCTAACGTTCACAGGAAACATGAGTTGGAACAATTACATTTAAAGCATTGCCAGGCCCGCTGCAACGAAGCTGGGCTCTCCATACCGTGCTAGAAATCTACTAACACTCGAAAGTATACTGTATATTTATGAGGCCACCATTCGCCCATGTATGGAGTAGCGTTGTCATATTTGTTCTGGTACATCTGGTACTAGTCTCTCGCTCCTTGACAAGGTTCAAAAGAGAGTCGCAAATTTGATAGGCTCTAAACTGGCATCTAAGATTCAGCCTCTGTTCCATCGACGAAACGTTCCGTCCCTCTGCCTATTCTAGAAGTATGTTAATGGTGAATGCTCTGACGAACTACATGCACTTGTGCCCCCACGACGTGAACACTCTCGACAGACCCGATAGGCTGCTAAATCCCACCCCCACACAATAGAGATTCCTAGATGTAAAAGATTCCAGGTCCCTGCTTACCCAACTGTACTAACGCACAGAAGTTCAAGTGCAACGTTAACCGACATCTTTCTGCCCAAATCCCTACATAGTACCCTAGTTGTTGTTGCCCCTGATAGTAACCCCCTACACTAAAGTGACAATATGCTTTGTTTGGGGTTAAAATGCAATCAAAAAAAAACTATGCCACGTTTGCTGAACAATATATTCTTCAAGTGGTTATAGAGTTCTGTTTCAAGTTTTATGGTATACTATTGTTGTAAGCATAAGATCCATCGCAAAATTCGGATGTATGTAGTCGTTAAGATTTGATGGTCGGTTACTTTAAGGAATCTTTTCCTATAGTGTTAAAAATGGAACTTTTTGCAAATCCATGACATTGTTAGTATTTCTTTCTTACTGGTTTACATATCTTACTGGTTGTATACCCACTAGCATGGGTGCCCGGCGTTGCCCGGGTATTTGGCAGATGTAGGTTGAGCAAAAAAAAACAAAAAAAAAAAACGAAAAAAACGTGGCCAATTTTTTTTTTAAATTTGAACCCTTCTATGACCCCTAAACTTTATTCTTTTAGGCTCAAATTAAGTTATTAATTTTATCCCATGCTCAATGAACCTATATCGCAAATGTCAAGTGTTTATACCGACAATATTCGGAAGAGTTTCATAGAGTTCTCAAAGGTATAATCGATGAACTTTGACATCTTGATCGCCAAATTTCTGGCCGAAAAAGGATCACATCCATCTTCCCAAATCTCAGTATGTTGTATGTCAAATTTCGAGTCTGTAGAGTTAAAATTGACAGAGTTATTTCGTAGGTAAATGTACACATACACACCCACAGATACACAGACAGGCACTTTCACTTTTATATATATATATTATGCACAACTAAATAGTAAATGGGTATACAGAAGTGATCACCACATATGCCAAGCTTATGAATAAATAAAATTATATAACTATTTTAAAAAGGCTACACGAACTGATCAATATCGATAATAATAATAATAATAATAATAATAATAATAATAATAATAATAATAATAATAATAATAATAATAATAATAATAATCTGAAACATACGCATACTGCATTTGAACGAGCACGTGTGATTATTTCTTCGATCTACATGCACTTTGCTCCACGCATATATAAATGTAAATATGTATATATTTTTTGTCATACGCATCATATACTAATGTCAAGCTAATATTGTATATAATATGTATTGTTCGAATCTTTTCATCTGCATCTTTAATTTGCCATTACTTGTCACGTGTTTCTAAATGTCTATTATTCATACATTCTTTTTCATTTCTCTTGTAGCCAAAAATGAACGAGTGGAATTCTGTTTTACGTCCACAAACTATTAATGCCTTGCTCCACCAGTAACTCTGCTTAACCGTACTCGCTATACTGACAAAAATGTGGCGGGTGTGAGCGGTTGCAGAGAAAATAACTTATTGTCTGAATTTTCGCATGGGAGAAATTATGATGAGAATCGTTTCACCAATCACTCTTTTTTGATAGGTAAAAAAAAAATGCAATAAAACGGAACAATAAAAGTGTTTAGGAGAATAGTGCGACGCATACTTCGCACGAAACAGTTTAGAAAAGTTGAGTGACTGAGTAATGATTTTTCCATCGCGAAATCGGCAATAATAGAAGGTAATATATAGAAAAATAGAAGAATTGAAAAACGCACATAGAAATAATAAAGTAATATCTATATCTATATCTATATATCTATCTATCTCTCTCTCTCTCTCTCTCTCTCTATATATATATATATATATATATATATATATATATATATATATATAGTTTTTCTCGCTCTGATATTTCTATTGAATGCGTACTTTTTCTATTAAAAAAGTATAAACACAAACTCTTATATTATTATGAATTTATATGCGAGAGACTAAATTGTAAATATTTTAAGCAGGCGCATCTTGCTTAATGGCGCGAAATATTTATTTTTCTGTGATCGTACCAACCGATTGTTTACTGTAATGTCAAAAACATTCCTGAATATATTGAAAATTATTAGTTTCTGCAGTATACTCACATCAAAAAGTCTTTCGATAATGTTTAGCACAAATATCCATGTTACAAGATTGCTTGCAATGGGAGATCTTTCTTACATGTTTTCTAGACTAAAAAACATTCTCCAATTAAAATAAATATAAGCTTAATCGTTTATAGAACCATGTATAAAACAAGAGATTTGACGCGTTTTTGCTAGTTGTTTATCCGGGTCCTAAAATTTACACAACTATGTACCTAATCATGTTTTTCGATCAGTCACTGCTATATGTTAAAATTATAGACTCATGTACATCAACAGTTCGTTGATAAATTTCATTACTCATGATCACTCCAAGCTTGATGCACTTAGATCGTATGTGTTGCTAATGTCACTGGACAAACAATGAATCAATCTACGATTCCAGGATTTAATTCTCTTCTTGACCTGTATGAGATCAAATTGCATATTAAGATGATATAAAATTGTTATAAATTAACGGCTTTGGCCGACAGTAACATTTTCTGCCTTGACTAATTACTAGATGCACTTAGTGTATATCATTATTGTTTTGATATTACACCTTCCCCGCAACAGGAATGTTTCTATTTCATTAACCCATCGTTTCTATCATAATAGTTAACAGCGCAAGAACTGTCCATTGATTCCCTTATTTCTCTTTACCTGGAAGTAAACGAAACTTACCATATATGCATGCCTTTCCTAAATCAGTTTATCTAAAAAAATACGAGTTGACTAGAGTGTAGTTGTTTTCATTTTCAACGTATAAGTATTCAAGTTAAGCTACATTAAATAATCATATTTTAACAAAACATTCTCATTATTACTAAAAATAACGGTAATGTTTCACTTCGCAGATCAATGTTTAATCGAACTTAGTAAATGGTAACACTCTAATTAACCTATACCAATTATTTCCGTACGTTTAATCTTATGAATAATTTGAAAATCAACACTTTTTAAAAGATTAAGAATAATAAGAGAAACATCTCTTCTAAACAAATACATTTTAACGGCGAAGTAATCTTAACGGATAAATTCAAATAATTATTAAATTAGTTTATAAGATAGAATATATAAGGTAAACACATCCCTGTTGAACCATTACATTTAGATGGCAATGTAATTGATAACGTGTATGTTGAAAGGCATATTGTACAATTGAAAATTTCTCCTAAAATATCTTCAAGCAACCACATACACAAAGACTTGATGACGATATTTTAATCATGGAATTAGAAAAAAAAACAATAAATCCTTTTTAGAGAATAGTATTTTGTTAATTACTAAGAATATTATTAAATTTTATAGTACACAAAAGTGAATACAAGTCCCGTTTTATGAAAATATTGAAAATGTTATAAACCATCTATATAAATTAGATAAAATACGACAAGTGTTGTTATTACACAAAGGTATTACACATTAACTCTACTGAAAACCGTAAAAGGTTTTATATGTACTAAGAGTATACATTATTTAAATACAAAAAAAAACTGTAATAGTGTTCATTCCAAACCACCGCATTCTCCGTGTTCCTATTAATGAACTATTATAAAAAGTAAATTAGGTGTTGGCGATAGGACGCTGATATTTGACCCGTCTCAACAGTTTATGAATATAAGGCAACTGTCAAGGCATAGTTCAAACAAACCATTGCGATAGACAAAGAATAGCTTGAATTATAATCACAAAATATAAACACATTTCAGAATTTCTCATGCTGGCGTGTAATTAGCCTCACACTTAACAGGCTGAGCTTCTGAAAATACAGTATTCGCTTTATAAAACATAATATAGAAGCCAAAAACCTTGCCCACTATATTTTACTTTTGCTCTAAGTGTAAACTATACACGCCTTTGAGCTGCCTAAATTGTTTATCTTTAAACATACGTAATATGTTTTTATATAAAGGCAGTTTTATATATTTTCTCTGCGATTAAACTAAATGCAGATCAATTGATTATATATATATATATATATATATATATATATATATATATATATAAATATATATATATAAAATATATATATATGTGTGTGTGGGGTGTCTGCGTATGCGTGTCAGTATGCGTGTGAGAGTAAATATATATGTGTGTATATATATATATGTATATATATATATATGTATACAGTTTTATAAATATATCTTATATAATAGCTGTACCCTAGCACGCGTTGCTGTGGCTCAATTGGTTTGATGCAAAATTCTAATAAAAAGAGAAAATGCATATTTCTTATATTCTTAGTACACCAATCCACTCCAAAAGTAAGAAAAAAAGGTGAAAATACAAAAAAAGGTACTCTATTGGATCCGAATCCTCGGGAGTTACCGTCAATCATGGCTTGGGCTCGACCAACCTTCGAATGGATTTAGCCGAAAGTTGCTAAAACGTTGAAACGCTAAATAGAGTTTTTTTTATTGTATTAAAAAGTGTGAGCTTTTAATTAATATTTTGGTGAGATAGGTTACCATACACAGATTCGAAAAAGCTGTCCAAAAAAGAATAAATTAAAGCAAAGGTAAGGCAAGTTACGTTTCTACCTTACTGGACATTTTTTAGTGTGTTTATTTAATGTAAAATGTTTAATCAGCTCAAAAACCTCAGTGTTTATCTATGCATTTAAAAAAGAGGAAGCATAGCGGACTCTTTTGAATACGTTAAGTTTGGGAAAATCAGTAAAAAAAACTATACAGTGTCAGACACCCACTGATTATATGTTATCGTGACATAAGCTGACATATTCGGTGAGTTTCTGACAGTATTTTGTATAGTTAGTTTAGTTTTAAATCATTTCCCAAACTTAACGTCATCAAACGTGCCCGCCACTAATTGTATTATTCAAATACACTGATTAACACTGTTTTTCGAGCCGACTAAACGTTAGAGTAAATAAAACAGGTCTGTATTACTAAACACCGAAACGAAAAAGTTGTTGAAAAATAAATATAACACACAGACACACACACACACACACACACACACACACACACATATATATATATATATATATATATATATATATATATATATATATATATATATATATATATATATATATATATATATATATATATATAATTTTATTCTGTAAGAACAGTCTCTTTTAAAATAAAGGGTTCAAAATGAATAAAACATACCAATATATAGTCAGTACAAAGGAAAGAAACGTCAAACAGCAAAATAAAAATTAATAATATACTCTGTGAATATTAACATTGGTCTTTGTTTTTTACTGTTTCTATTTCACCTTTCAAACGTTCCGTTGCTTATGTTATATAGCAGTTGGGCAATCGTTTTTTGTGGGGTTTTAAATCAATATCAATAATATATTCAATTAGAAAGACTAACGGTTTAGTGTTACGAAACAGTAATATGATAGATATATATGGAAACATTATGCGCAATTTGTTCTATAGAATAATTTATTTATTTTAAATGAGAACTTAGAATCAGCCATTTGACTAATGCACATATTTTGTTATATTAGTATTAGAACCGTAGTATTGAAAAAAAAAAAAAAACTTTTTTGTCAGTGACGAAAATTTCAATGTATTATTAACGCGGAGGCTGGCCAGTACCAGATGGGTGACCATTTGTATAACGATAAATTATTGACTACTTTCTCAAATAGATTTCCTTTAAAATAATTATTGTCGTCAATAGTGATATTTACCGTCAAATAGATGACTGAGTGTTTTTGTTACTTATATTTTTTTCAGAGTACTTTATTCAATGATTTGAAGATAAAAAATTGCTATAAACTTCCATAATCTCTTCCCACAAAAATTAGTATATTAAATATACCGATTTTCCTACCAATACAAAATCACCAGAAATTTTTATTTTTGATAAGCAATGTAGAGTTATCTCCCTTTTATTGCGATTTACGAATTAAACTCTTTTGGCAAAATTGTTTGCATTAAATTTCTGGTACGAAAAAAGCAAAAAAAAAAAAAAGAAAAAAACAACCAAACAAACAAACAAACAAAAAAAACAAACAAAAAACAACTCCCCCCAAAAAAAACAAACAAAACGAAACAAAAAAAAACAAACAAACAAAAAACAACCAAACAACCAACCAAACAAAAAACATCAATATTACGAAAAGAGGCAACATTAAAGTGCGATGCTGTGTGTCAGAAACTTCGCGAAAAATATTGAATAATTCGACCTCCTCCCTTTCCAAGCTTATAACTATTCGAAAAATGTAATTCAAACCCTATTTTTTTTCAATTAAAGGAGCAAGGACCAAGGTTTCATTTAAAATTTGATAGTAGATAATACAATGGATGTGTTATCGGCAGCTCCAGTAACTCTCGCTTCTCCTATTTTGTCATTCAGTCCTCATTCAATGAGTGATGTTTCTGACAAAGGGTGAAGAAAAAGCTGCTTAAAGGTCGGTACTACTTGGTGACCAGTAGTCTGAGATGTCGGAAATTTTTCTGTCTTTGTCTGTCCTTGTTGTAAGTAAGGGTGCTGGAGGTAAACGTTTTGTCTGGGCTGACGTTATCCGCCTCATAGTCAGGGACCCGAGCCTTGGATTAATCACTAAGGAGGCTGTCCTATCAGCAGGCGCAAAGTACTGGGACTGCTGTATTGCCATTTGGTGAGTGGATCTGGACCATGCAGTAGTCTCTGGTGGGGCCTCTCGATGCCATACTAGTGGGTAATTGTTACGGCTTTACCTTTTCCTGTGCTACAAATAAAAAAAAATCTTCCTGTCTTTTTCTCTCTTACTTTCCCTCTCTGTACTGCTCTAACCAAGTATGCCGACCTATTCCACAACTCCCAAAACCTCAACATGAAATATCTCCAGAATAAAAACTCGATTAAACCTAGAACCCAATCTTCCAGCGTAGACCCCTACTACCAGGTCTCCTTCTCCAATATCAGGGGTCTACGTTCAAACCTTCCAGAGGTTGAAACACAATTACAGGAGACGAAACCGGACATATTATTAATATGTGAAACTGGAATAGGGCCGACCACTTCCCTAGATGAGTTCATAATTAATGGATACTCCAATGTAACGCTAAATCTGACTCCCAAGATCGCCATGGGCATGGAATATGTGCCTACATTAAGGATGACTTCCCATGTGGCAGGGATATCTCTAGAGAAGATCCTAATTTACCCTATATGTGCTTCAGGGTTGAACTTGCTAACAGCACTGCATTTATATTTGCCCTCTATAGGCCCAACAACAGCGGAGTTACTATCTTTAAGAGCATATCTGAGAAAATAGACCACATACTGTCTTCACATCCCTCGGCTAACATCCACATCTGTGGTGACTTCAACGTCCATAACGTGGAATAGCTGACCCATTCAAATAAGACAGATGATGAGGGGAGGTTTTGTCATGATTTTGCCATTGCTTATGACCTCACTCAGATTGTCCGCGAACCCACCCGTGTGCCCGATACACCCAATCAATATGCAAACCTCTTAGACCTTTTTCTTTCAACTTCCCCTGAGCTATGTTCATGTACCGTTCATTCTCCTTTAGGATCCTCCGACCACTCCGTCGTATCAGTTAAGATAAAAACAAAATGTAAGAAGCCATCAGACGTACCCCTCCACCGTACTGTATACCGACACTCTATGGCTGACTGGGATAGCTTCCGTACATTCATATCTGATTTACCTCTGCACTCCATGTTTAAAAAGGAAGTGCCCTCTATAGTATCAGATCTGACCGAATGGTTAATTGTAGCCATAGACCACTTCATACCATCTAAAAAAATCCAACAAAAACCTAACAGCCAGCCATGGTTCTCTCCAGAATGTGCTGCTGCTATCGCGCACAGAAATCACTTTTTCCATAACTACCAACGTAATAGATGCACTGAGACTAAAGCTGCTTTCAGGACTGCCAGCAACCACTGTAAAAGAGAAATAAAAAATGCAAGAGAGCTATATGCCCAGTGTGTTAAATCCAAGGCTTGGTTCCCACCAGTTTTGGCAAATAACAAATACGATCCTGAACAGAAGCGTGTGTTCTATCCCAACCATTATCAATGAACCAGAGGTTATCTCGTCAGCGTCAGACAAGGGCAAACTATTTGCAAAGGACTTTGCAGCTAATTCTACCCTATGCGACGAAGGCCATCAACTCCCCATATTTCCTCCTATAACACAGAACAAGCTAGGTAACATACAAATATCCGTGCATGAGGTCGCCAAGCTAATAAACACCTAGATTCCAGTAAAGCAACTGGCCCTGATGGCATCCCAATTATAGTGTTAAAAAAGCTTCAACCAGAACTTGCTCCCATACTTACGAAACTATTTAAGCGCTGCCTTAAGGAGAAGTGCTTTCCGACCCCCTGGAAGACCTCATCAGTTTGCCCTGTATTTAAGAATTCAGGTGATAAGTCATCTCCCTCTCAATACAGACCAATAAGTCTTCTCTGTATTATGAGTAAGTTACTGGAATCAATATTAAATAGAGAAATAGTCAACCACCTCAACAGGAATAACCTTCTTAGTGACACACAATATGGTTTCCGCTCTGAAAGATCTACCTTAGATGTGCTGACGGTTATATCCCACAGGATTAGTGACTCTATTGACAAATGCTTCCTTTCTAGGGCAATTGCTCTTGACATATCAAAGGCCTTCGACAAAGTATGGCATAAGGGTCTACTTCACAAGATTTCCAGCTACGGTATAACTGGAAATGTTTTCTCAATCATTAAATCATTTCTCTCCGATAGGCTCATAAGAGTAGTTGTAGATGGACGGAGGCCTGCAATATAAATGCTGGAGTCCCTCAGGGGGCAATCCTGGGCCCAACTCTCTTCCTTATCTACATCAATGACCTCTCTAAACACATACTTAAATCATTCGTTGACATCTATGCTGATGACACAACCATATACGGCAACACATCAAAGGCTGTAAATGACGAAGTTCTCTCGGATTCTCTCTCCTCTGATCTCGAGCGCGTGGTTCAGTGGGGGAAGATGTGGCTAGTTACCTTTAATGCATCCAAAACCAAACTCCTATCCTTACATCATCAACGCTCTAATCCCCAGCTGGCATCAATTGTGATGGATGGCTCTCGTCTGGGTGAGACCCCGTGTTTTGCACGCTTCTGGGTTTGACTTTTACTCCTGATCTGAAATGGAACACGTACATCAAGTCTGTTGCCAAGGTCGCAGGAAAGATGGTGGGATCCTTCTACCGCTCCAGAAGATATCTCACTACTGATGCAATTCTCTATCTATATAAAAGCCAAGTATGGCCAAGGATAGAATTATGTTGCCATATCTGGGCAGGACTTCTTAAACAGCCTTTCCTGCCTTGACAGAGTACAAAATAGACTTCGTGGTTTAGTGGGGGATGCCCTTTTCTCTACCCTGCAACCCCTCTCCCACAGAAGAGATGTTGCGAGTCTATCCTTGGTTTATCGTTATTTTCATGGCAGGTGCTTGTCTGAACTCCAATCTCTGGTCCCCCCTCGCCAATCTTTCACGAAAAACACCCGTCTAGCTTAATCCATTGTGAAAAATTTCCCCCACTCTATATCTGTGCCTAAATCAAAACGCGGATTTCATGAGCTAAGCTTCTTTCTTAGAACTGCACGCCTGTGGAACTCTGCTCCGTCTGCCTGCTTCCATCCGGACTACAACTTTAATCTCTTCAAGTCTAATGTTAACAAATTCCTAATGAACCGCCCCCCTAATTAAACACTTCATAAAATCTCCTCACTAACGTGATGTACTTGCAATAACCCTTATCCCTGAGTGGCTTCCGGACCTTGATAAGTGGTGATCACTGTGTAAAAAAAAAAAAAATGTTCAAATGACTTTCAACTCTCAGCTATGAATGTTTAGTATCTCCATATTTTTTTTATCTTACAGATTAATATTTTTTTCAGAATACAAAGAAGACACACCTTATTTTTAACATGTCCGGTAATGATGGACTCAAATATATATATATTTTTTTCTTTTTACATTTTAAAACCGGCCTCCTAAATGATTCAATCCTCGTCTCGATTTTCTTTTCGATCATAATCGATGATTTTTCCAAATAGCGTTCTAAGATCATTCGCAAACATTTATGGAGAACACACCACCATATATGACAAAATTTTACGGTGATCAATGACAAACATCTTTCTTATTCTCTTTCTTCAGATCTTCATCACGTAGTGCTATTAGAAAAAAAGTCGATTAGTTAATCTTAATGCATCTAAAACAAAGTACTTTATTATTTCATCGTAATCGCTCTAAACTCCATATTACCCTAATTGAAATGTATGAATGTTGTCGTAGGAAATCACCTGCCCTGACAAGTTTCTGGGACTAACCTTAACTTATGATTTAAAATAAAATATATGCATAAAATATTTTGCCAAAATCGCTTAAGTAATAGTCGGATGTTTAAACCACTCGAGAGATATCCTACTGCCAATTGAAATTTCTATCTCTATGAGAACAAACAACGTTCGAACATCGAATACTGTATTCACAAGCAAGCAGCAGTTGTTCACCGACGCCTATTCTGCCATGTTAGAATTAAAAACCGATTTCTGAAACCTTGTAGGTTATTCCCCTTTCACTTTCCTTCAAACTCAAAGAATACTTTGCCAGCCTGTCCCTGTTCTATCGTTATTCTCTATGCAAGTGTTTGCAATTGCTCCAACATATCCCCCCCTTGCCTAACCTTCACAAAAAATCCTGTTGTGTTATCTAAAGATTAGAAGTAGGAAGATCAATGTTATGACTGATGTGATAGGTAAGAAAAAGTCACAAGTCGAAGGGAAAAATTATAACAAACTTCATGAGAAAAAATAACACATGTGACAATAAAAAATATCTCCAGTTTAACCATTTTATATATGAATTCATTTTTGTTTAAATATCGGGCAAACTCATTCAAAAGGTAAGAATACAAGGCTTATTGGACGAATGCGTCGGATTTCTGTTGGAATCGACGTATGTTAACCTACATAAAAGAGAAAGACACTCTTTAATTAGTTGGAAGACTGTACATTTTTATATTACTAATATGTTGAGACGGAGTCTGACATGTCAACAACAGTGCAGTATGAGTATTTACCCATTAAAATAGCAATGCGCCTTCAATTCTGGATGGGTCCTAAGTCTAAACTGGCTCCTGCACGAGATGCAGGTAGTTAAGGCTATCTTGCCGATTTGTAAAGGATTATTTGGCAGGCGTGGTTGGCCCTGACATTTTATACTACTGGAGGCTGCAGGACCTGAACCAGACATTCTCCGGGAGGAGAGGACATAACCATTTGTATGCCTTTATATCCAACAAGTTCTAGTTTTGCCGATTTGATTTTGTAATGATTCAAACAGTACTATACTAGTTTCTTTGTGTGATAGTTCAGCAGGATATGTAGGAAGGGTGTTAACTCTTACTTTCTTCATGTCATCTTGCAATTTCTTTGTAAGAATGATTGAAATGACAGTGTTTTGTCGTTTGCGGTTTCTAAAGCAAATTAAACCGTTATTATTTTTTGATAATTTCCTATGTTATTTGTGCCCTGTTGTGTGGTTGCTAGTGCATTGATTATCGACTGAGATCGTATTTTGGACTGCCGTAGCTTTGTCAGTATATTGCAGTTATTTGGTATAGTTGTGGGTGTAAAATCCAACCTTTAATACGAGTCAATTTTAGGAGCGCGTGTTATTGAAAATTAAGATAATCATATTTGATCAGTACGACCCCTCAATTGCGTTTCAAATATATATGTGAAAGTGTTAATACGCCTTGGTGCTAGCGAGTGCTTCTCGTTCTGTTTGTAAATATATGTTTTCAACCGAATTTCATTTTAAACGGAAATCCCATTTTGTGACAGCACGGCAGATAGCCTACAATCCTGGTGTCATTATAAATCTTAGTGTGTTTGTGCACCGATATTTCTGACGCATTTCTAAGGTCCTATGATTCAAAGATTGTTTTCATTTTAAGGTTGCTTGGATTAATGCATTCTTTACGGATGAATTTCAATAACTATTTCTTATATTATCATTTAGGCATAATTAGGGTAAGAAAATTATCTCGAAGTCGTTGGAATACTATGTGAATTTTTGGTCGGTGAGCTTGTAGTCTTATTCAAATAAAAGACGTTTGTCATCACCGATATCGCTGGCTCCTTTAAATTCGGCATCCTGGACTGATAAATCTGACACTGATGAATAGCATTTTGTACCTGAACAAATCTAGCTGCGATGAAAATGTGTTTATATATTTAAATTCTGTTCTGAGAGGCTGCTTTTGAGTTCCTCGAGTGTTTGATTTTGATATCGTTCCAGTTTTTTTTTTTTTTTTACATTTATTTATTTTCTTCCTGTCACTAGTTTTTAAAACTCTATTTTGCCATAACCACAAAAAACGAGACCGAGTGTGTCGACAATTTTGCTTTTTCAATCATTACAGTTACTTCTTTTTTGTGTAATTATTCTTGTGTCTCTCCTCAAATGAATAAAAACACTAAGGCATCACTCTTCGATGGGGGGTTGTTTTCATCACGTGTAGATGAACCTTATTTCATACGACTTTACCCATGAAATTCAATAGATCTGCGTAGTCACCGAAGAGCTTTATCGTTGGGGTGTATGTGCATGTCAGAGTTGCTGATGTGATAAACTGAGACTTTGCTGAAAGTAGTGTTTGTTTATTATATGCTTCCCAGAACATTACACGTTTTGCTGAGCTATTTATGATGTAAAAATCCGTTTGGCAAGTGATGTATATGAACTCTGGAAGAGTATTAATGTTATTAAGTACTGGATTTGGTTCCTTGGCACCGCATCCAAATACCACAATACACGTGGGGATATGATGTGGGTGTTGGTCTTAACCACTTTAAATCTGCCGGTAATAATGTTGACTGAGTACGCTTATGCTATAAAGGTTGGACGATTGTCGTGAAAATATTCATTAAAAATTAAAGATTCTTAATGTTATCTGTAGGGAGCACATATTCTGTGTCGCAACTGATTATTCAGTTTTTGAGGTAGTCTACAATCAGTTCGCCGGTTGTCGACTGGATTGTAAATGACAATTCAGAATAATATTAAAACAGATTGTTGTGTGCCGTCGTTAATTGTACACGTCTTTCTTTATTAGGAATAGTAGTAGTCATAGTAGCATTAGTAGTAGTAGAAATAATAACTTTTGTTTTCGTGTTAGCGTATTCTAAGTGCATTTGCTGTTGTTGTTTGAATTGTCCTTGTGTAGTGGATTAAATCGCGCAATGATATATTTCAGTTTATCAATTGCTTGTGTCGAAACTTTTCGATCTACCGCCTGTTATTTACTGTGGTTTTATTTCTACATATGTGTTTGCGAAATTACACATACACCGAGAGTAAAATATATTTGCAACAATTCGAAAAATAACCTTTCATCAGTTATTGAAAACATATACAACATATACTTAGCAAATGCTAATTCAAAATTTCAATTCAAATATTCAAATAGAGTTCGGGTTTTTTATGCTAATAAGGTAAATGGAAATAGGGCAAACAGTTTGCATAATTGTTTAAAACAAAAAATATATTTTTTTACATGAATAAGTTCCACACATCGTAAATCGTATGATTTATGGTTATGTTATAATTCCTCATTAAACTATGGAAATAACATCATTTTTATCGTATATTTTTCCTGTTTTGAAAATAATGAAATGGTTGTCAGTATTTTATCTTTATTCTGAATATAATTCCTGAAATTTATGTAAATAATACGCCAATTTTGCACTTATGCAGGTATTATGTAATAAGGTAACTGATTAATATTATCTTAGAGCTCTTTCTTACTATTAAATCAGTGCCCATTCTCCTAAACATTTCCAATAATTGACCAAGGGTTATATATCGGATGTTAATCTGGCCTCTGTTAGTGCTATCTCATCATTGGTTCACGAAACATTCCTTAAACGGAAACACAAGTTTTTATTAATCACAAAGCGTGTTAACGCATTAGTTTTAGTACACTAAAAGTTTGTCAGCAATCAGTAATTTGTAGACCCTACCAGCAATATAATGTTATTCCAGAAGGAACAATACATTTTTAATTCATTTTAACGCGATAAAAACGCTGAAAACACACATCAATTTAACTGTCGAAGATGCACGACAAGATCAGAATATCGCCTTCCCGATGATTACGTTGATATCAAAGACGATAGATGGCGCCTTTATAGAGGTCATTCTTCATTCAACAGTGTAGGTCGTCTAACATCGCTCAAATTCTGTCAGTTCCTTGAACATTGCGAAAGTCTGTTTTGAGATGATGCTAATCACTTTTGACAGGCGGACATTTAGTCGGCGGTATACGGTCTGCCGTTTGTTTTATAAGTGCGTTTCTGGTCTTTTCGGGGATTTCGATAAAACTCTCAGCAAAAGCAGAAATAGATTAGCATGTGCTGTCTGGGTTTACAGACGGGCTGCTTTTTTAATTTTTTTCTGATATCCCTTAATGTGTTTACCTTGGTGTGCCGCTAGTGTGTATTTCCTTCCTTATCCCCATTAACAAAGAGTTTTCAAGTTCAATAGGCTAACTTGGAATTTTCTGCAATTTTAATTGTAAACATTTCAATTCAAGTGACTTCACAATTTCAGAATTGACACAAACTGTCAACATTTTTTCGTACCTATAATAAACACAGTTTTGTAATCAGCGAAGACGTTTAATCAACTGAAGTAATGAATTTATAAAAGCAAATTGATTATAAGTTAAGAAAAAAACTGCTTTCATATGAATTAGATTAAATAGCCATTTGCAAAAAAATAGTAGATAAGCCATAAATAGTCATGCATGATGTGGGATGCAATTGAGCACTAATTGTGTGGCGAACGTTTTCGCTCGTTAAGAAAGTGCTATTGCTTTCAATTTCCAGTGAAAGTATTCTATGTTGAAAGGGACTTGTTTGCACATTCGGAATACAACCAGTTTTATTCTATTGCTGATAAATGCTCGCATACTTCCTTTTGATCTTTTATCGTCGGCTATGCCATGTACTTTCTTAATCTGCTCATATATTTCGTTTATTTCGCTCTATTTACTTCTAATAATTATACATATTCAAGGTATCGTGATTAAGCGGCCATATTTGTATATTTAAGACGACGTTGACATTGTTTTTGTGTTTAGTGTACCTGTTGTATAGCTTTTCTTTTAAAGTAAATAACATTCTTCTCTTCGCTAACGTCTTATTTTTTACATGAAGTAAATTGGTATGTGATATATATATACATATATATATATGTGTGGGTGTATATATGTATATATATGTGTCTGTATATATATGTATATATGTGTGTATATATATGTATATATATGTATATATATGTATATATATGTATATATATGTATATATACATATATATGTATATATGTATATATATATGTATATATATGTATATATATATGTATATATATATGTATATATATATATATATGTATATATATCTGTATATATATGTATATATGTATATATGTATATATGTGTATATATATGTATATATATATGCATATACCTGTATATATATGTATATATGTATATGTATATATATATGTATATATATGTATATATATGTATATATGTATATATATGTATATAAATAGATATGTATATATATATGTATATATATATGTATATATATATATATATATATATATATATATATATATATATATAGAGAGAGAGAGAGAGAGAGAGAGAGAGAGAAAGAGACAGAGATCAGAGTCACGGTGAGATAGCAAGATTAGCCTTTATTAAAATAGATAAACAATCATATATTTCTGTTTGTTGACTTTCATATATTGCAAAACTTCAGATCTCCCCAACAGTTGTTACCCCGAAGATCATTCTTTCCATGGATTTGTAAATATTAAGTTATTTATATAACATTTAAAATAAATAATGCACTTTCCTTCGTCATCGAAAAGCTAATGCATTTTTGAAACGTTGTTGGCGTATAAACGTATATGTAATGCTGTAGTTCTCGTTATCATTTAAAAATTTACGTTTTTGTGATAGTGGTAGTTTTCGTTGCGTGTTCCCAAATAGTAGATTCTATTTTGCATACATGCTTAAACCCACAAAAATTATATACAAGACACTTGGACATACGTGCAAGCATGGGTCCTTGGTGTCCCATTGTTACTGTCGCTACATTTCGGCTTCTCTATTAGAATATTTGTATACAAGTCACATCAATTCCACATTATAATCAGAAATCAATACGACCAATTTATCTGTAAGTTTAAGTTTTGTCGCTTGGGTCAACAATTTTTTCTAAAACAAACATTGCCTTTTCAGGTTCATCTATATTCGAATACATCTTAATACATTCGTTTTTTTTTATTCAACTGTTTTTGTTCTTTCCTTATATACATATTTTAAACCGAAACTTACCTACATCATAATTTCTAATCGGTCAGCATATATTTGGTCAGCACACCATAATACAGCTTAGGGGAAAATATGAATGACATGTTTCCTATCAGTCACTTCAAAATATGATCTTATTCTACGTGTGATGTAAGTCAATGAATTAAATCACGCTCATGATTATTTTCTAAATTTATACTCCTTAATTTGAGTTTCTTTATTCATATTAAAAAAAAACGTTTACGTCTATTTACTTAAAACTAAAATACTACATTGTTACATATGGGTGGAGGAACTGAATTCATTTGCAAACGTCTATCTAATTTGCATATATTTTAACATTCATTTTAATAAATTCCCTAGTAAATATTTTCAGTTTTCTTATGAGATGACCATAATTAGTGCTCTATTACGTGTGATTATATTCATGCAGATATTTAAATTATCTATATTTGTGTAGTATTTACGTAAAAGTATGGGTGTATATTATTGTTTAACCTATTTTGCCTAACAAATTCTCCCGTCAGTTTTTGTTTACAAATATAAAAGTTAGTATACAGGGAATTCGATTCCATGCGAAATTTTATATTTGGGTTTTAGCCGGGTAAATTGGTGCAAAATTGTAAAAATTAAAAAAAAATTAAATTGTCAGGTAAAGGTCGAACGACAGCATTACGAACATGTGTAACGTAATAGCTATTGATTAATGTCTTTATTTTGGTTTTGGAACAAATATATCTTCATAGGTCAAGCATTAACTTAAAAGAAAAAAGTAAATCGTAAGAGAAAAGTATTTGTTTCGATTTTCGGTGGTGGCGCAGGGGTCATTTGGGAGGTGCATGTTAATCATTATTATATATTGGGTTCAATATAAAATAAGAATAAATACGGATTCTTCATTAATGAAAATATCATATTTAAACGTGTTTTATGATCCGGCAACGCCTTGCGGCCATCTAATTGCGTAAGAAATAAGAACAATACACACAAAAGTGTTTCCATTTCATAAATTACAAAATGAGAAATAACATTAGTTGTATACGAATAAAAAAACGCAAATAAATGGCAGGCAAATACAATACAATAAAATAAAGCGTTTTCCTATTTGTTCTGTTGCTTTACAAATTTAAACATTTATGAGAAAATGTCTTCATCACATATTTCGCGTTTTTTTTTTTCGAAATTGAAATAGTGTGTGTGCAAACTCAAAAATAAACTAACCGTTTTTCTCATTTTTCTCTTTTGTAATTAAAACAAGGAAAAAGCAACATAACATACGATAACCAACACACAAACTCCAGCTTGTTTTTGGTTTTGTTTAATTTTTTTTGCGCCAAGCGTAAATAATAAAACGGTATTTGAAAACATGTGATTAACTCATTTATATGAAATCTAAATATCTTGGAATTCATTTGCTTTAATAATACGTTATGTACTAGCTTTATCAGCAATATATTGAATAAATGAATCACATTTAATAAGAATTGAAAAAAAACCATGCCGCCCCAACAGTCCAACTCACACCCGTGAATTAAGGAGTGGGTTATATATATATATATATATATATATATATATATATATATATATATATATATATATATATATATATATATATATTAGTTTAATTTTATTTTTAAAGAATACTTCCTAGTTGTTTAATGACACTAAAGATAATAGTATTGATTTCACTGGAAATTCGTTGCTTATAAAGATGCCTGATCTGCAAGAACAATTTTAGCTTTTTATCATGTTGCAATTAATTAGTATTCGTTAACCTTTTTGAATTCACAATTTCGATATGAGACATAAGTAGTAATTATGTATGTAATGAAATATGCTCGTTTAAAAGGTGTTTAACTTGGACAAGCGCCAATTATTTTCTGTAAATATTTTCCTTTTGATTAACTTTTAGTATACTTATTAGAATTTACACTAAAGCCGACATAGCCCGTTAGTACGTATTAATGTTTTAACCTTAAATACGTTGTTTTAAATGATGTTTTATATAAACCGGCCTTTGGTTGTTACTTATAATTATTTTCTGCTGATTCTTGTCCATCAATTTTGCTATTAATACAGCTTCAGGTATTATAATCTAGTAAATAATACTGTAGTATTCTGAAAAGTTTTAGTTAAAGTAATTCTTAATACACACGAACATCCATTTTTCTTGTAATCATTTTTCTATTAGACCATTTTTTAATAATTTACGTTTGGTTTCACAGTTGATCATCTTATCCAAGTAGGCTCTGATAAAACAATAATTCCAAGTATTAGATATAATCAAGTATTATTAGAGTTCCAATTTTTATTCATATATTGTGGCAAAAATTATTTGATTATTTATATTGAAGAAAGTTTCAACAGGGAACCCACTTCGAAAAATATTCTTATTACACACGGCAGTACAAATGCGACAACCGTAAAGTTAACTGAAAAACAAATGAAACATATCGCTTCTGACCATACGACTCAACACAGGATATATCGTTGATTCGATCGTTTACACTACCAGTGCAACCTCGACAGGTACTTAATGAATTACTCGATTATGTCCGAAAAACGAGCAGGGATGCGAGAATTGAGCGCCAATATTTCCCCCTAACTCTTTTCAAGTGCGCATTGTCGAATATAACTGTTATGGAAACCAGAACGCCTGTGTATATCTTAGCTGAATATCTCAACGTTTCTCAAGCACAAATAACAATAAGACCGGCGAACATCCTGATGTAAAATATGACCTTGCACATTGTAAAGTAATTCACTCCAGGATTAACTTAAACTAAGGTGCGAACGGTAGTTGGGGATAGCAAACAAATGCTAATTCAACGATCTATGCTCAGTGCATAGGAATCCGAGTAAGCTTGATATCATTTAATTGTTGGAGATCATGCGTTAATAGCTTGTAGTTTTCGAGAGAACAGCGGCGAAACAAATTTAAAATCATATATTATACCACGCGGCGGTATACTTGCGATAAACGCCAATTCAACTGGACAACAAACGTTAAGCGAACGTGTCCGTCTACACAACTTAATGCGTACAATACTGTCGATACGGCTGAATGCACTATCAGAACAACCTTGGGAGTAAATCGCTAAACGACACTGAGACCGCTTTTTGTAGCTCATTGACGAACTAATTTTCGCCGTACGTTGGTTAGACGCTTTCCCCCATTTTTTTTACACGGTGGTAATCACTTATCAAGGCCCGTAGTCACTCAGGGATGATAGTTATTGCAAGTACAGTACGTTAGTGTCGAGATTTGATGAAGTGTTTACTTAAGGGGGCGGTTTATTAGGAATTTGTTAACGTTGGACTTGAAGAGATCCACGTTGTAGTCCGGAGGGAAGCAGGCAGACGGAACAGAATTCCTCAGGCGTGCAGTTCTAAGAAAGAAGCTTTGTTCAAAGAATCTAAATTTTGATTTAGGCACAGATAAAGAGTGGGGGCAATTTTTCACAGTGGATTCAGCTAGACGGGTGTTTTTCGTGAAAGAGTGGTGCGGGGGGGACAAGAGATTGGAGTTCAGACGAACACCTGCCATGGGAATAACGATAAAACAAGGATAGGCTCGCGACGTCTCTTCTGTGGGAGAGAAGTTGCAGGGTAGAGAAAAGGGCATCCCCCACTAAGCCACGAAGTCTATTTTGTACTCTGTCAAGGCAGGATAGGCTGTTTTTGAAGCTCCTGCCCAGATATGGCAGCAGTATCCCATCCTTTTATATAGATAGAGAATTGCATCAGTAGTGAGATATCTTCTGGAGCGGTAGAAGGATCCCACCATCTTTCCAGCGACCTTGGCAACAGACTTGATGTACGTGTTCCATTTCAGATCAGTAGTAAAGGACAACCCCAGAAGCTTGTCAAAACACGGGGCGTCTCATATACGAGAGCCACCCATTTCAATTGATGCCAGATTGGGATCAGAGCGTTGATTATGCAAAGATAGGAGTTTGGTTTTAGATGCATTAAAGGTAATCAGCCACGAATTCCCTCACTGAACCACGCGCTCGGGATCAGAGGATAGATAATCCGAGAGAACTTTGTCATTTAAAACCTTTGATCTGTTGCCGTAGATGGTCGTGTCATCAACATAGATGTCAACGAATGATTTAAGTATGTGTTTAGGGAGGTCATGGATGTGGATCAGGAAGAGATTTGGGCCCAGGATTGACCATTGAGGGGTTGGATATCTGACTTGCTGAAGGAAAGGCAACTTACAATAGAGAAAAATATTATTGAGAAGGAAACGAAGAAGTGGCGGGAAATCCTGCCTAGATACATAGACAATATCAGGTTTCTCGCCAAGCAAAACCTGTCACTACAAGCTAATCGTGAAAACATCCATGAGGATGAAAGAGGCCAAGAAATAAAAGAAACTTTTAGAATGGGTAAATTAATTTGCCAAGTATAATCCTGAGCTCCGTTACAATCTGGTGAAAGTTACACTGGGGAAAATCGCTACTCCTTCTCTGTCACGAGAAATGCAATATGAATTCATGAGCATGTTAACAAAGCAGGTGTGAAAAGTAAATTATCGATCAAATCAATGAAAGCAAGTACCTTAGCAGAATTTTTATAGCACTCTTGATATATCTCATAAAAAGCAGAGGTGTAAGGTGTTCTGCTACGTAAAAATTGACGAAAATTAAGTAAAGATGCAGGAGTCGTTTCGCCGCCTTATCGAGATAAATGGTACAAGCGCTGAACAAATTTCTTAAGTGATTTTGAGAGAGCTAGCAAAGAATGGTATTCAGATTCATTACACTATTGGCCACACATTTGACAATGCCGCTGTTATGCCCATCGATCGGATGTGTAGAAACGCACATCCGGAATCAACAAAAATCCTATAGTTGTTTTATGCACAGGTCGTTCACTAAATCTGCTTGTGTATATGCAGCTTCTGTAGCAATTAACTATTACGTTTTCTAGCACACTGGATCGGTTATTCTCGTTCTTTTCTGCACCTATACATCGCTGGGACGTCTTAATTCACTCAATCAATCTAAGAATAAGCCGGGTCGTGCGATCTAGATGGAATAATTGGTAGACGTAATACATATTTTGATGAAAACATTATTGGAAGTGGTCATGCTTATGGAACGTCTAACGGAAGGAGTAAATAATCCATATTATCATATGCATCTTTGATTTTCAACTCGGCATTGTCGTTTCTGTTTCTTTTATTTCTCAACCTTTGTCAACTATTCTCCCAGAACTCAAAGAAGCGCATATGTATCTTCAAACAAAATGGCTGAATTTGCAACAAAGTTCTGTCATTACCTTTTTTCATAATTGAAAAAAGATGGAAGCAACTGCAATAGCCGACACCAAAAACCTGTGCTATAACATGAGGATACGCATGGGGCCTCGTGTCTGCCAAAAAGAAATGAATGGGTGATGAAAAATTGATTAGTGCAGCGCTGGAGTTTGATAGTGAATTGAGTCGGGAAATGCTTTCTGTTAGAGACTGATTGACTGAAGTCATACATTGTAGATTTCAACAAGTTCAGAATATTGCAAGTAAATACACCTTTCTTGTGACCATCATATCTGCTTGATGATAATTATGATTGCCATCTTTTACAAGCGTACAAGATATGGAAAAAGAGGAATTCTTCTCCGAAAGCATTTCATGAAAGCTTCAGGAAAAGACAACATCAATGGACCTTTTGAATATTTGAACTTTATACATGAATATCATGTTAGTTAAATTTCGTCTCAAATATTAGAATCGTGCTGCTCATTTTCCTTACACGAGCTACAAGCCTTGTCAGTTATGAATGCTCTTTCTCGAAACTGAAGCTCATAAGGAATTACCTTCGATCAACAATTAGCCAGACAAAGATAAGATATGCCAATCCTTTCCACAGAGAGAGAATTTGTCAATTAAATGGATGTTAATAGACTTATTGATACATTTGCCGCCCAAAAAAGCGAAAAATCTGTTTGTAAGTTTCAAGCGACTTGATGCCTTACGACAGTTTCTCACACAAAAATAAATTCATAGCATTATCTGCAATTTAGAAATATTTTTTTAAAAGTTTTCAACGTATTTCTAATGGGGTTGGAACATCACCAACCACAAACAAATAAATAAACATGATTTTATCATTTCAGAATATTTTCAGGTTTGCAAATATTCTTATTTACATGAATAAAAAATAGAATCTGACATATTTGAAATTACATTTCCTATTTTTCGGAATTAAACCGAGCGAGTGCCTAGAGGGATTTAAAACAACTTCAATACAAGACTGTTTAATCTTCGGGAGCATTGCCTCGTTAATAAAAACATATTGAGGAAAAAGAAATGAAAACTACATCTTACTTTTCTCTCCTTGGTAACGCCATAGTTTTGGCGAATATTCGGACTCTAACAAAAACGTAAATAAAATGAGTTCATCATTTGAATACTTTTTCCGGTTTTCAAATGTTCTCATTTAATCTAATTATTATATATGATCGTATGGCTAATTTATTAAACAATGTTCTTATGAGTTGAAGTATACGATTATATTTTGAAAAATATTTTGTTTCCCTTGTTTGCGTATCCAGTTTTGTATTTACTTGGTTACGTAGCCAGATAGTTTAACATTTTTTTAAATAATTTTAATTTTCTGTTTTGTTTGAAAAAATCTTTCGCTTTCTTTCTTTGTGCATCCACTCTTAATGCACGTGTTTACGTAGCCAGTTAACTTAATTTAATTAAGTTTTTTCTACATTATGCTCAATAATACGTTCTTGTTTTGAAAATATATTGTTTTCTATAACGAGAACTGTGCATGTATAAGAGCCCTGTTATAAGATTAACGTCTAGAATTAATAGAAGCAGTCTAAAATACTACATTTGGTTGTAGTTCCATGAAAATAAATATTCTGCGTGCTTTTTGGAATATCGAAGATTAACAGATTTACTAAATGCCTGCAGGAGGGAGGGGCAAGTAAATCTGATAATGCCCCGGGCGGCAAAAAACATTTACTACGCTACTGCACACAAGCAAAAGTTTAGTTACTTGGTAGTTAGATTACATAGACAACAAATACATTCTGTGACCTGCGCCCGATGATGATTGTGAGGCGAGACGAACCATACATGGAGAAGTTTTTTTTTATTCTACTGTGTGAAAAAAGATCTGTGTATGTTTATCATTTTTAATATGGACTACAACAGTGTATATTTAAAATTGATAATCCAACTGTAAATATATACAGGTATTAAGTTTTACGAATAATTTATACGGAAATATTGGAAGGTAAACGTTCTGTCTAGTAATCTATTGAAAAGAAAATGCATAAAATGGTGGTTAAAGCTCTTCAAAAATACTTAATGAACATATATACTGTAATTCCATATAAGTGAGAGATCGGGTGTGGAAATTCTGTTAGTTGATACAGTGAAGTAAGTTGAGTTGAGACGCTGAAGCCAATAATGAACTAACTATCCACAAATATAATACTATAAATATATCGACTGCTTTTGAAAATAAACCTACACAACCCTATATATATATATATATATATATATATATATATATATATATATATATATATATATATATATATATATAAATTTACGAGAAATTCCTTAACTTTATATACACAGGAGTCTGGTAAAATAACAACAATTCTCCTTATTCACGATGCTCACAACCGTGGAGTAGCCAGTTTGTCAGTTATTAAGTATTTATCGTTCGTTACGGGACAGTACCTGTTGCATTGAAATAAAATATATTAATCATTATTTGCGTCCGAGCAGCTGTCTGGAATATAATCACAATCGTGATGTTTATTGTAATGAAAATGATGACAGTTTTATTGTGTTGTCTAAAACGGTCAGAAACAATGAAATTTTTTCGCTATCATACGGTATGTCTGGACGAACACTAAATATAACTATATCCTTCTAAAACAATAGCACCACCTCGGTTGTCATAGATTTGTGTAAATTTATAGAAGAGTGCCTCACATGTAAATTCTTGGTCCACTATTATTTATTCTGATATAAGTGTATTAAAGATTTTATTTTACCGGACATAAAGCTAAAAGTTAATTAAAAAAATCGCATTACAATTTATTAAGTACAATGTTTAATAGTTATGAATTACAATCTACTTTAGTATAGGTTTGTTTAACTTGTAATAATATGCATTTATAATGCATTCCTATAACAGAAAGTCATAGCGGAATATAAAAACGACACAATTCCTTCGGCTCAGTATTTATGCTAGGCCCACAATATCAACACAAATTAAACCATACTTGTAATTATCATGTTTCTATTTATTGTGTGGTGAGAGTTAAGTTGGGTGCAGTTCCAGAAAGTCCACATCTCAAAAATTGCGTTCGCGCTAAGAAAAGAGGTTACTTTATTGCTAATCGCTTGAAGTGCTATCATCTAGGAATATCCACGGGGCGTCCACGACATTTTTGCAACTCAGACTACCCCTTTTCGTAGGCGTTTACTTGTCAATCCCATTTCCTTTCCCTAGTGTCACAGTTATTGCAGTGGGAGAGAACTACACCTCTCCCTAGAGTATACATCGAACTATTTGCTGCAAATTATATTAAATGAGATGTTCATAATTTGTTCATTATCTTCACCACATCGTATAGATCCGACGTGTCTATTGTTAGTTTATTATGCCCCTCATATTTCTATGAAAATTCGTTCTGAAATTACATATGACACGTACGGCACAGACCACAGGGACTTTTCCAGCACTTTAAGTGAATGCGATTTTTGTGGAATCAACTGTTTAGAGTTTGAACACCCAGGGTTGTAATCTGTGTCGTGAACTACTTAACCACCCTTACCTCCCAATTACTTTATAATTATTCATAATACATATCATTATCTTATATTGAAGAAACGTTACGGAAAATTGATGTAAAAATGATATAAATGTAATTTTTATAAATATGTAATGTAATCGCATCCAATTAATTCCTTCATTATTTTCTCTATTGAAGGTGAATTTTTCATTAGATATTCTGAGATTCATTGCCCTAGGGATTTAATATTTTTCCTAGTTACAACGCAGCCGGTCATCTTTTTCTTAGAGATATCGACGGCCAATCATGTGGCGTCAAATAAACCTGCCTGAAGGCGAGATAATCAGGCGAATAAATGGCTTTATTAACAACATGCAGATTACTAAAAACTGTATCTAAAAACATTAAATTTAATATTTGATTACACTCAATCTAAAGTTTAATAAAACTTCAATTCGAAATGAAATTTTAAAAATCTAGTTGGGAATGAATACTCTGAGTCATTACACTTTTTACCCCCACCCCCACCCCCAACAAGCCACGCTGCAAATTTGATGGCGGGGGCTACCATTAATGACATAAGGTACAGGGATAATTTGAAGGTAGTTGACCAGCAAGATGGCTGTACACATTACAATTGCAATTCTGCATGTAAGAACAATTGCGGAGGCAGGCACCTGAAAAAGAATTCCCAAAGTCTGGGGAATAACTATTAGTTGGATTTTACCACTTGTCGAGTTTCTCGGGTTGTCAGTGTATTTATGTCGAGTCGGTACACGCGTGTGTCGTTTGTCGAGACGTCTACGATTAAAATACTTTTAAAAATCATAGAAATGCAACATTTTTTCGATAGAGTAGAGGTTTACGTTTATATGACAGTTCAAGACCTATCACTTTGGCGATTCTCTTTTGAACCCTGTTCAAGTGTATACAACTAATAACATAGGAAACAGCCCAAAAATGGCAATAATACTCCATAAATGGACGAATAGGTGCCTTGTAGAACTACAGGAGATTTCATGCATAAGTAAATTTCTAGCACAGTAGACAGACTCCACAATCCTTGCAGCATCCGTGACAATGCAATCGATGTGTCTATTCCAGCTAATGTTCCCTGTGAACGTTAAGCCGAGTAGGTTAAAAAAAGGATATTCAAGTTACTTATTTGTAGCAATAGCCATTGGAGGTTGGAGGGTTTCTCATGATTATTAAAGGACGCGATCTTAGTCTTCACAGCATTCGACGTTACCATCCATTTTTACTCCCATTCTAATAGAGGTTTTCCACTAGTGTTTTCCCCATTGCCTTGCATATATGTACATCCTTTTCCTATTGTGACTGATTCATAGCGTTGTCTCGTCAGTAAATATAGCCATATAAGATATTATTTTATCAAGGAATTCTTTATAAATATCAGGAATAGTAAAGCTCCACGGATCGACCGATGAGTTACACCCGCATTTCATCACATTCATTAGACGTATGATTATCTAAGACAACCAGTATTTTTTTCTCTTATTAATGAATTATTTTTGTTATATGTAATATAATTAGCATTTGAATAGGAATATAAAGCAATCGCAAACGCCAGGACCAAGAAAGATGTTTAATATTAAAATAAGTAGACACCAATAAGAACGCAATGCTGTTTAGGCGATAAAACATTACACGAGGATGAGTTCACCATTTGCATAAATAATGAATAGGGAAGAAGAATATTAAGCCAGAGCGAATGTAAAATTAAATTGTAAAATTTCAAATAAGAATTATCATACTAATTTTTCGCCTGCACCTTTGTTTTTTGTTTACCTCATTATACGCAAACAACAATACTACGCATATTCAATACCCATATACAGCAAGTGAGCGGTTTTATTTTCCAAAGATTGCCATATGTTTATACTGATATAATAATTTAATTAGCAATATCTTATAATTTATATATATATATATATATATATATATATATATATATATATATATATATATATATATATATATATACAAACTCACAGGTGCGTCTGTCAAAAATGGCCCTGTATAAACAATAGGCATCTTACATTCCGATAAAAAGGAGTACCCCACATCACTACACCCTCATAGCCCTAAAACATATATTAGATACATTTAATACTATGATAGAGACATATACACCTATTTGCATTACATTCTATGTTATACGCCCCTCCATTATCTAAAAATTCCATATAACTCCTCCCAACATCATTTATTATTTTCTTGATATATTACCTTCCTGATGAATCCCACAGTAGATCGCGCATCCCCATTACGTTACCTAGCATCTTATCTCCGCTTCTGATGAAATGCATTAGACTCCGAAATGCCTTGATATAAAGAGTCCCATCTATTCGCCGACTAAATGTTTGTATACCCTTATTGACAAAAAGTATTCTATATGTAACACTATATAATTTTTGTTACTTCATTTTCCAATCATATTGTTTTCCTATATGGCTCCAATGAAACATGTTGAGCTTTGTATTATCCCGATAACTCACCTCTTACAGAATTGAACTTACTATCTTCTACTAACTCACTAAACAATATATATATATATATATATATATATATATATATATATATATATATATATATATATATATATATATATATATATATATATATATATGACGTATAATTCAGGGGCATTACAAAAACACGCCATGTTGGGGAGGATACCGTAATTAGGAACCCCCAAAACATTATATTCCACATTGCCACATAAAAAGCCGTATCCCCGGAACACTGCACAACATTATTCTACTGTATGCACAGCAATAATCAATTATATAAGAGACTGCGAAGAATTATCTACTTCGCATTTTATAAATGCGACCTCTGAATTTACATTATAGAGACACTATCTTCATGCACATATTTTGATTTCAGAAATTCCTCTACTGGACCAAATTATTGTAAATTAGCAAGAACAGATGTTACTAACAAAATTGTTTTCTAGACTATTAGCTAGTATCTTATGTAACTTTAGAACGACATTATAGACAGACCTAGTCCTAATAATTAAATCCTACCTTTCATCTTAGGAGCAACACCGTAACAATCGCAGTATATTTAATGAAAGTAATTTATATTTATCCCCTTTATATTAAGTCATTTTACTCCGCCCATTCTTGACTGGAAGGAAATTCGCATATACTTCAGATATTGTGATTGGTTCGTAATTGGATCATAAACTAATAGAATATAATATATTTATTTCCCAATTCAAAAATAATAAATGCTCCTCTCTTAAATTCCGCGCAATCATTTTGGTTATAGAACACACAATTCGATTATTTTTAAATCTACTATGACATAACCGAACGCTTCATTGTTTTCAAACATAGCTACACTCTTTAAAAGAGGCAGTCGTATAAAACAAACAAAATACAAACATAATACCTATTCCTGAACAGCAAATTTTATCATAATAAAGTTACCTTATCCTTTGCCCAAATTTACAACAGAGAGAATCCATGAAACATTTTTTTTTTAGATTTCGGAGCACAGTGCTATATACATTTCTTTTACAGTACCACTCTCCGATTTTCTTGTTGATTTTAAAAATTTTCGGGTGCATACCCTGACGACGATTATCAAGGTTTTATTTTAGGTAAATATTTTACAACCCGCTCAAAGTTTAGGGTATCTATTTTGATAGTCGTTATAGTTGATTATAGATAAATAATAGTTTCTGTTGATTGTTTTGTTTATTCTCCTTCCTGGACACTCTATCAACACTTCACATACATTAACTTTGTTTACGTTTTTATGAGTAAATTTTACCTGCAGACTTTTCATTTAAATGACAATGTTATGGATTTTCGAATATGCCAGTTAAGAAATGTTTACTTATATTTGTCATATACAAGTACTTTTCAATATATACACAACTCTATTATCAATATTTAATCAATGGAATCCAGATCTATATGCACACACGAGGAATTACTAGTATTCTTTCCTACCGACACCGTCACGCCACCAACCCTTTGTTGGTTCATAGTATTTGCCGGTGGACATCCTGGCACCGATTATTAAAGTTTAATTTGGAGAAAATATTTAGGCACCCCTTGCAGAAAATGAGGGGTCTATTCCAATAGTTGTTCCTTTAAATGGGTAGGATGTGAGTGTCTATTTCGAATTTTGTCCTTAACATCGTGATATTGAGTGTGTCTATTCGAAAGTTGTTCTTAATATCAAGATGTTGGGATGTCTGTTTCGAAAGCTGTCTTTAACATGATGAAGTTGGGCATGGGAAAACACCATGCGTACTTCAATTTATTTACAGATGCGGGCATGCTACAACTGGTATACCTCGGTTAACAGGCAATGCTAGTATTTAATCATAGTATTTTCTTGTTTCATCCTCCAGGACTACGCTGCATTTCAAACCTTATATATGCTACTGTCACTGTCACTTCATGCTCTCATGCTAAACGTATTTTTGGCTGTCGGTCTATAATAGTAGAAACCTTCATAGTGACCATCTAATGTATGCAATAAATTACAAAACAAAACCATTCCTTTTTTGATGAGGCACAAAGTAAGAACAACTATTCATATTACATAAATTATAAATAGTACAGACGTAAAAAAGTATAATATATTAGTGTATCCCAAAGATATAGACAGAATATATGTTAGTCGACGAAAGGCTAATGCATATTATTATCTGACATACATTATTGCAAGAGAACATAACTCCCCTTTTTAACCCCAAAATGTTTGCAAATAGTTGAAGTTTAATCTACACAACTTACATTGAAATCCTATTAGTTTATACACACGTAATGTTTCTTTGTTATTCGCGTTTTCTTTCGAACATATTGTGATCTGGTAAACAATGTTTTTTGTCACGCATTAAGCTCATAGTGAACAATTATCCTGATTTCGCCATCTACTTTTTTCTCTTTATTGGTTCTGTTTTCGGTTTCTAAAAGTTTTGGTTTTTGTTTTTTTTTATTAATAATTCTTTTACACTTTCTCATATTTTTATTGGTGTAAGTTGGTCACTCTTTGTACTATTTTATTACATTTCGTCTATATTACTAATATTTTATATTAAGCGCGAATGATAATTGGTTTCTTTCCTAACACGTATACATAATATTCGATTTTTTTATATGAAAGTATTATGAAAGTGCTTTGTTAAGGGTACATTCGTCCAATAGATTTTAGAAACTCTTGTCGACTTGTGTTTTAAACATTTGCTAAGAAGGCAGCGTATACGAATTATATTTAATTCTGACTTATTTTGACCCCTTAAAACAATTTGAATCAGCTAATTACCCATTATTGAACGGACCGTAAGAAATCCAATCTTGAGACTTCTTCTGTTCCTCAATAACGTTTAGTTTAGGAGGAAATAGAGTTATAAAATATTGAGAAAGACGGACAACAAACAGACTTATTTCTCGTGTGTTAACATTTTTTTGTTAAATACGGCTGCATTACCCTAAAGTAACCTTTAAATATAATGCTCCTAATCTAAAAACAAAAGCTGACCTCACAAGTTGCATTATTGAAACGTAATTATGAGTTAAATCTCGAAGGTTCTATCGCGAGGTACCTAAAGCCAAAAAAAACAAAAACAAAAAAAAAAACACATCCACGGATTAATATGGGAGGGGAGACTATCTTAAAATTATATTCTAAACTGGGAATGGTCAAAGGACTTATACTAAGTAGATATAAATAAGTCCCTTTTACCATTTTTCTTTTTTTAATGGAGAGTTGATAATGCAGTGGATGTGATATCGGCAGCTGCAATAACTCTCGCTTCTCCTTTTTTTCTCTCAGTCCTCATTTCTAATGAGTGATGTTGAAGAAAAAGCTGCTTCCCAGGTCGGTGGTACTTCGTGAACAGCAGTCTGAGATGGCGGAAATTTTCTGTCTCTATGTCTATCCTTGCGGCAGTTCCTGGAGGTAAACGTTTTCATCTGGGCTGACGTAAACCGCCCGAGAGTCAGGGACCCAAACCTTAGAACAACCACTTAGGAGACTGTCCTATAAGCAGGTGCAAAATACTGGGGCTGCTCTATTGTCATTTGGTGAATGAATTCTGGACCATGCAATAGTCTCTGGTTGGGCCTCTCGATGCCATACAAGTGGGTAATTGTTACGGCTTTACCTTATCATGTGCTTCAAAAAATCCTATCTTTCCTCTCTTACTTTCCCTCTCTGCTCTGCTCTAACCAAGTATACTGACCTGTTCCACAAACCCCAAAATTCTCAACATGAAATATATCAAAAAAGAAAACACGAATAAACCTAAAACCCAATCCTCATACTACCAAGTCGCCTTCTCCAACATTAGGGGTCTACGTTCTAACCTTCCAGAGGTTGAAACCCAATTATAAGAGATGAAACCTGACATATATTTCCTAAGCGAAACTGGAATAGGGCCGACCATCTCCCCAGATGAGTTCATAATTAAAGGATACTCTAACCTAATATCTAAATCTGACCCTCAAGATCGCCACGGGTATGGAATATACACCTACATTAATGATGGGTTCCCATGTGGCAAGGATATCTCCAGAAAAGACCCTAATCTACCTTATGTGTGCTTCCGGGTTGCACTTGCTTATACCACCGCATTTATATTTCCATCTATCGCCCGCACAACAGTGGAGTTACTGTATTTAAGAGTATATTAGAAAAAAATGACCACATACTGTCTGCTCATCTCTCAGCTAACATGCTCATTTGCGGCGACTTCAATGTCCATAATGTGGAATGGCTGACCTACTAAAATAAGACTGATCATGAGGAGAGGTTCGGTCATGATTTTGTCATTGTTATGGCCTCACTCAGATTGTCCGTTACCCCACCGGTGTGCCTGATAGTTACTGTCAGTTCGCAAGCCTCCTAGACCTTTTTCTATCCACATCCCCTGAGCTAAGCTCGTGTTCCGTTCTATCTCCTCTGGGATCCTCCGCCCACTGCGTCGTATCAGTTAAGATAAAAATGAAATATAATAGATCAACAGACGTACCTCTCAACCGTACTGTATACCGATACTCTATGGCGGACTGGGATAGCTTCCGTACATTCATATCTGATCTCCCTCTCCATTCCAGGTTTAAAAAGGATGTGTCGTCAATAGTATCAGACCTGACCGAATGGTTACATGTAAGCATAGACTAATTCATACCATCCAAAAAATTCCAAATAAAACCCTAACAGCGAGCTATGGTTCTCCCCCGAATGTGCTGCAGCCATCGCGCACAGAAACCACTTATTCTATAGCTACCAACGTAATAGATGCACTGAAACTAAAGCTGCTTTCAGAACCGCCAGCGACTACTGTAAAAGAGTAATAAAAATGCAAAAGAACTACATGCGCTATCCGTTACGTCCAAAGTAGCTGAGCAGCGGCTTGGTTCATACCAGTTCTGGCAAATATCAAATAGGATCCTGAACAGAAACGTGCGTTCTATCCCTACAATCATCAATAGACAAGAGGTCATCTTGACAGTATCCGACAAGGCCAAACTATTTGCAAATACTTTGCGGCAAATTCTACCATGTGTGACGAAGGCCATATACTCCCCATATTCCTTCCTATAACAGACAATACGCTATGCAACATACAAATATCTGTGCGTGAGGTCGCCAAGCTAATCAAGAACCTTGACTCCAGTAAAGCAATTGGTCCTGACGGTATTCCAATTATAGTGTTAAAAAATTACAACCAGAACTTGCCCCGATACTTTCGAAACTGTTTAAGCGTTTTCTTAACGAGAAGTGCTTCACAACACCCTGAAAAACCTCATCTATATGCTCTGTATTAAAGAATTCAGGTGATAAGTAATCCCCCTTTTAGTACAAACATATACGTCTCCTGTTTGTCATGAGTAAGTTACTGAAATCCACAATAAATAGAGTAGTAGTCAAGCACCTCAGCAGAAATAACCTTCTTAGCGACACGCAATATTGTTCCACCCTGCTAGATCTACAGCAGATACGCTAACGGTTATCTATCATAGTATTAGTGAATCTCTCAACAAAGGTTTCATTCCTAGGGCAATTGCTCCTGACATATCAAAGGCCTTCGATAAGGTTTGACATAAAGGCCTACTACACAAGATTTCCAGCTACGGTATAAATGGAAATGTTTTCTCTATCAGTAAGTCATTTCCCTCAGATAGGCTCATAAGTGTAGTGGTTGATGGGCAGAAATCAGAGGTCAACATTATTAATGTTGGAGTCTCTCAGGGGTCCATACTGGGCCCACCTCTCTTCCTGATCTACATAAATGATCTCCCAACACACACACTAAAATCTTTCGTTGACATCTATGCTGATGACACGACAATCTATGGCAGCACATCAAAGGCTGTAAATGATTCACTTGGCTCTGATCTTGAGCGCGTGGTACAGTGGGGAAAGAGGGGTCGCTTACCATTAATGCATCGAAGAGCAAGCTCGTATCTCTACATCATAAACGTTCTAATTTCCATCTGACATCAATTGAAATGGATGGCTTTCGTCTAAGGAATGGTCCAGGCTTTGATAAGATCCTGGGTTTGACCTTTACACCTGATCTTAAATTGAACACATACATCAAGTCTGTGGCCAACGTTGCTGGGAAAATGGTGGGATCCTTCTAGCGCGCCAGAAGATATCTAACTAATTATGCAATTCTCTATCTATACAAGAACCAAGTACGTCCAAAGATGGAGTACTGCTGCCACATCTGGGTGGGGGCTGCTAAAAACCTCCTCTTCTGCCTTGACAGAGTACAAAATAGACTCCGTGGCTTGGTGGGGGATGCCCTTTTCTCTACCCTGCAACCTCTTTCCCACAGAAGAGACATTGCAAGCCTGTCATTGATCTATCGTTATTTCCATTGCAGGTGTTCGCTGAGCTCAATTCTCTGGTCCCCCTTCGTCAATCTTTTTCAAAAAACACCCGACTAGCTGAAACCACCGTCAATAGTTTTTCCCACTCCTTATCTGTGCCTGAATCAAAATGTAGATACCATGAGCAAAGCTTCTTTCTTAGAACTGCACGCCTATGGAACTCTGTTCCGCTTGCCTGTTTCCCTCCCGACTTCAATCTGAATGTCTTCAAGTCCAACACGAACAAATTCCTCATTAACCGCCCCCCCCTAAGTAATGACACCTTACCAATTCTCCAATACTATTGCTACACTATCCCTTTGATTACTGTACACAAAATAGCCCTTATCACTGAGTCGCCATTGGGCCTTGATAAGAAGTTAACTCCATGTAAAAAAAACGACAGACGAATCTTTAGCCATTCCTCTATTAGATATATGGTCGTCTGCATATGCATGTCTGTATGTGTAAGTACAACTATAAGTAGTCTTCTAAATCAAAAAGTAAAATATTACTTCCTGTACAAACAGATTACGAAAATGGGTAATGTCTTATTTTGTTTTATATACTGAATTTGGACGTAACATAATATTACCAGGTCACACCTGGACAGAATATTTAGTGATGGCATGAGAGCTAGAATTGACATAAAACTGAAAATTTTCTTCTCAATCTTGTACATAGGAAAATCTATTGAGAACCTCATGATATTTTGAAATAGTGGTTTTCTGTTTATTCATGATAATTTTTTAGAGATTTTTAGAGTTTTTGAGATAGCGCAACCTTATCAGTCATGACATCGCGATGTTTTCAAACTAAAAGTGTACATTTTTAGCATTTACACATAACTGCGAATTTGATATTTTCTCCAATCTGAACGAATCTCTTAATGAAATATACACACACACACACACGCATATCTATATATAATTATATATATAAATAATCATATATATATATATATATATATATATATATATATATAAATATATACGCTCACACACCCACACACACATATATATATATATATATATATATATATATATATATATATATATATATATATATATATATATATATATATATATATATATATATATATACAAAAAAATAAAACCTATTAATGCATTTTTGAGGAGAGAAGTCTTCGGTTGTGCGGCAAACAATAATTAAGAATAAGAAAATAATTATTTTAATACTTCACTTATTATCTAATAATAAAGGTCCCACTGATTTCCATTGCAAAAAAAAAAAAATGTTAAGTATGGTACGTTTCCAGTTAACACTTATTTTCCTGTGTAAAAATTTTGGATATTTTTCTTTTTCGCTTTGTTTATGTTTAATGTTCCTCAAATATGTACCTTTATGTTTCCCTGTTTTTGCCTGCGTCTTTCCTTTTTTTTTTATTTCGTGGCGATATCGACATATATTTAATCGCGACAACAACTCTATTCTTGGTAGTGACTCCATTTAATTTCATCCTGATCGACTGCTCTTGAAGCAAAACAGTTTTCTTCAGCTGCATTACATAAACCTACCCATTTTCTGATGATGGTTACAGAATAAACATAAATCATTATGTATTCCGTATTAACAGATGGGTTTATTTATTTACTCATTTTCTTTGTAGAGATATATCATATGTACTTAAAACAAAATTGATACAGATTGTACGGTCAACGCCAATATAATTAAAAATATCAGTTTATATTCAATATGCATATACAAATAAAGACGGTTGATGAAGAGAAACGTAGCTTGCTTCGTTACTATGATTATGTTTTTTTTCGTTAAAGTATTCTTGTTGAAGTACATTGCATTCTAAAACAGAAGCCCTTTCTGGTTTCAACTCAAACTGTTATTCCTGATAAAATATTTTATTTATCTTTATATTCTTTCTAACGAAAATATTTAATATATTGTTAGTAAATATATATATATATATATATATATATATATATATATGTATATATATATATATATGTATATATATATGTATATATAACCAATTTTTGTAGATGATTCTCTATGCCAATTAATATTATATATATATATATATATATATATATATATATATATATATATATATATATATATATATATGATTGTTGAGCTGGATTAAATCCGAAGATATGAAATAAAATGGAGGTGGAAGCACCTGGATACTCAACGTTTCGCCCGATTTATGCGGGCTTCTTCAAGAGGGATGGTCATTGACGAGAGAGTCGGAGGATTGGGGTTATATATAATGATGGGGGAGAGCAGCGTGTTTTCCTTATGTAAATTAGATGTCATATATACATGTATATACATTTTATGAGAGAAGAACTAATTAGAGTAAAATAAGAATAGGAGGTGATAAAATGGAGTCTAAAAATAGATAATGATAAAATACAGTAAGTAAGTAAAATAAAAATAAAATTAAGTGAAATTACGAATTAAAAAAAAAAAAAATTCGTAATTTCACTTAATTTTATTTTTATTTTACTTATTTACTGTATTTTATCATTATCTATTTTTAGACTCCATTTTATCACCTCCTATTCTTATTTTTAGATACCATCTTTTAAGTTACTGCGCTATTTTATCCCAATTCAATTATTTCTAATTTAAAAAAAAAAAACGATTATTTCGTAATCTCGTGTCATTTTATTTATTTAATCTATCACCGCTATATTTTCAAACACAATTTTTAATCTCTACGATATTTTATCTTTTAGACGTAATCCACTACACTAGTTTACTCTAATTAGTTCTTCTCTCATAAAATGTATATACATGTATATATGACATCTAATTTACATAAGGAAAACACGCTGCTCTCCCCCATCATTATATATAGCCCCAATCCTCCGACTCTCTCGTCAATGACCATCCCTCTTGAAGAAGCCCGCATAAATCGGGCGAAACGTTGAGTATCCAGGTCCTTCCACCTCCATTTTATTTCATATATATATATATATATATATATATATATATATATATATATATAAAAATGTGTGTGTACATATATATATGTATATATATATATATATATATATATATATATATAGAGAGAGAGAGAGAGAGAGAGAGAGAGAGGGGGGTCGACACTTGTTGATTCTTCAGATATATAGTGTTAGATTGCAATACCTTTCTAAATTTATTCATTGTTATTCCCGGAAGTTTGGGCAGAACTTTCGCTTCTTATCAAGTATGTTTTATGATTTATTCTATTGACATATCAGACTAAATAAACAATGTGCACAGATGTAAACTAGCTATTCATCTACGTAGACAATATGTTAACCTGTATGGGATGTTGTACATTGACATAATATATATCATACGTTCATGAAGGTGCATTTGCATATTGATATTCTACGGACATCGTGTGCTTTGAACCAGTTGTATAGATGACATTACCCAGCGGCTGGGTACCCTCATTTTCTGTTGATCGTAGTGTACGTTATCATAAATAATTTTCATAATATGTCCTTCAGAGTAATGTATATTAACATGATCTATATGTTTCTATTATATGGTTTATAATATTTATATTTACTCTTCGTAGGCTCAACACTCAGCTATTAATCTTAACGTAGTAGGTTTAAAAAGTTTTCGAAATGTACCGTATAACAATTCTTACACGTTAACGCTCATTGAAAACCCAGTTCTAGATAGTATTATCTGTATTTTGATGAGGGGTCTTGTATATTATAAGTGTTAGCATACCCCACTTTTAATATAACTAAAAACACATCAAAGTAAATCCTCGCCATCACGATGGGAGTTTTGCACAAGTAGAATCAATTAGCCCTGCTTATTTATAAGAAATAATTAAGGAGGATGGATTAGTAAGTTTGAGAATTTTAATATACTTTTCTAACTTTTCTTTTCTGTTTCGAGTTAACAGTTTTCTCACCGCTTAATTCCGCCTAAAACATAATTGTAATTTTATTCCTCGCAAAAAAGCTATTTAATGTGGCAAAGCGCTAAGTTACTTTCAAAGGAATCGTGGCTAGACTATAAAACCCATAGCCAATTTAAGTTAACTATGAATACGAAATTACACTTTACTAGCAATCCGATAAACCAAATCCGTTCTATTACTTTGCTTTTATGTGAAATTCGTATTGTCTTTTTTCATAAAAGCAGCTCGGCACATCAGTTAGTACTAAAATGTGATGACCAGATTACAAAACATATTATTCTGAGGACTGATGGCATATTTACCCACACCGGTATATAATGTGATAATTTCTGGTGCAGGCTTACTCAGCGAAAATGTTGTTAAATTAAAAAAAAAATCATTGACTAAAGTTACAGAATTTAATGTATCAAAGCTTAAAAAATAACCTCTGTAGTGTTTATTATATACGTGTGATTTAGTTAAATAATGAATGTGTTATCAAAAACCCAATTTACACTTAAACTGATTTAAAGATTAAATGGGCAAAACACATCAAAAACATAAAATTAAAAAATACCTTTAGAAATACAATATTGCATCATTTATTTCTCACTGCGGACATCCTAATCAACAGTAATTCAACAAAACGTTTTTGTATTGTATGTTAGAATTGCAGAACATCGTTCTGCATTTACATTTTGATCTTCAGTTATTCCTTAAACATTATGAACTTACGAAACTCGACTCAAATCTGTAGCGATGAAACCCAACGGTTTATTAGCACATTTAAATGTGCTGATGGTTTGCCATATTTTGATGCGTTTGTTCTGGTAACTGTAATATTTGTAGATCCTATAATTGATTTTGATTCAATGCCACTATGATTCTCATCACAAAATGATCTAGTTACTTACCTAATTCATCTAAACATTAATATACATATTATATATAAATATAAACACCATTAATGATGTGAGTATAACTTAAGTTTGTTTAGATTCTAACGGTCGAGACCCATGGAGCTATATAAAGTAGTCATTAATCCAGAGCAGCGCATATAATCTGGTAAGTTATTCTATTAGTCGGGATAATAAGGATACAACAGCAATACACAACCAATACAGATAAAAGTGTTAAGAATTATTTCGGTTTCATGCATTTTAGCAAGTATAATCAGCATATCAGATAAAGCTAACGGAATCGTTTATAGAAAATAAACAATACAGTAAATCAGTTATATATTTAACATTTTATATCTCCTCCCTAAAGAGATAGTCTCAAATATTTTGAGTAAAATCCCACAGAAATTATAACCAAATCACACAAACAAATGTTTATATAAACAATACAATTTTAACCCCAAAAATGATATATGGACAAAAATACGTCCCACAATGTTTATTAGCGTTTTCCCATAAAACTGAAGCTTGCAATAACATAATATTACGGACTTTAAAATATGATGTTTGCCTAATTTGTATACACAAAAACATCAATAAAGCATATATGAGGAGGTGATTTTCCCAGCTGTCCAATTTCAAAATTGTAATCTGGACATGAAGACAATTTGAAAGAACAGTATGAACTAAAATTCTGCCTAGATCTAAGGACATGCGATAGAAATACATGCCAAAGGTCGGGCTAATTGAAGCCAACATAGCATGAATCAAACATCGCTTTTGGAGTAGTATAAGAGTTCTGATAAAAGCATGGAGTTGTGAATTATGATAGAATGCGTGGGAGAGTAACAAAGTCAAAACACCAGAGTTTACCCCGCCGCCAAATGTGAATAAAGACTCTTGTATGTCAAGAGGTGGACAGTTTATGTCAGTGTGGAATTTGTTGAAACTGGTGGACATGAAAATATTATGCGTAAAATTATCGTCAAAACTTTCCCAATTTGTTTCATGCATCTCACAGATTATTTGACTAAGATAGTCGTTTAAAGAGTCTATAAAAATCATTAGATTCGGATTATCGCATCCTGTTATATGAGAGGGTTATTTTATACATATATATATATATATATATATATATATATATATATATATGTATATAATTATATATGCATATATAAACTTATATATACCAATATATATACTTATATACATATATACATGTATATACTTATATGTATATTCATGTATACATATATACATACTTATATATACATATATATACTTATATATGTATACGTATACGTGCATATGCATATACACATATATATATATACTTTTATATATATATATACGTATATATGCATATACATATATACACATATATACATATACATATATATATATACATACATATATACATATATACATATGTATGCACATACATATATGCATATATACATATATATGCATATACACATATATATATATATATATTTACATATATATGCATATACATATATATACACATATATATGCATATTAATATGCATACATACATATGTATGCATATACATATACATACATGCATATGTATGCATACACATATATACATATATATGCAATATATATATATATATATATATATATATATATATATATATATATATATACATATGTGCATCTCTACATGCATATCCATATATATACATATATACATATATATGCATATAAATAAATATATGTACATATATACATATATATTCATATACATATATATATATATATACATATATACATATAAATGCATATATATATGACTTATATATGCATATACATTTATATATGCATATATATGCATATACATATATGTATAACTTATATATGCATATACATATATATATATACATATATATGCATATACATATATACATACATATGCATATACATATATGTATAACCTGCATATGCATATACATATATATACACATATATATGCATATACATATACACATACATATGCATATACATATATACATACATATGCATATACATATGTGCATATATATGCATACATATATATATATACATATATATGGATATACATATATATGCATATATATACACATACATACATATATATATATGCATATACACATATATATATATATACGTATATACATATATATGCATATACATATATATACATATATACATATATATGCATATATACATATGTATGCATATACCTATATGTGCATATATACATATGTATGCATATATATATTCATATACATATATATGCATATATTTCTATATATACATATATATATATGTATATACATATACATATATACCTATATGCATATATATGCATATACATATATATACACATATATATATGCCTATGCATATATACATATATATATATGCATATACATATATATATATGCATATACATATACATACATATATATATATATATATACATATACATCTATACATTTATCTGCATATACATATACACATATATATGCATATACATATTGATCCATATATGAGCAAACAGTTAATTAAATATGTTAAAAACACTTTTAAATGAGTTAAAAACATATTTACTCTGAAAAGGAAACATTAGATAAATTCATAATCCTTAATCGACGGAGTTTCGAAGAAATAATTTCCCTATCATCAGAGGGTAGGAATTAGCAAAATGCGTATACATATATATATATATATATATATATATATATATATATATATATATATATATGCATATACATGTATATATATAACTTATATATGCATAAACAATATATATATATATATGTATATATATATATATATATATATATATATATATACACATTTTTTTTATTCAATTTTCACCCAAAACTAGGCACAGTGCCACTTTGAAGCAGGGGGCTTCTATTAAGAACTATATTAGCGTGACCATTATGAATGGAGATTAGTAGAAAGATGTTTGTTAACATTACACTTGAACTTCTGCATATCTTTGCAGTTGGGAAAGCAGAATTCCGGAAGGGAGTTCCAAAGGCCCGCAGTTCTGGGGAAGAAAATATTGGAGTAAAAGGCTTTCTTTCACCCAGGGATCTCTACTTTAAAGGGATGAGACTTAGTAGCTTGTCGGGTTTGTCGGGGGTTGTTACGTCGAGGAGGTACAAATGTTTGCAGTACGTCAGAGCATTCACCATTGAAGTATTTGTAGAACAGCAGAGGGATGCAACATCTCGTCGATGTTCACTTCAGTACCTATCAGGTTGGCGACTCTCTTTTCAACTCTGTCCAGGAGCGAGAGCCAAGCAGCAGATGCACCAGCCCAGATGTGACAACAGTACTCCAACATGGGCGAATGGTTCCCTTATAGAGGTATAGGATACTGTCAGGCGTAAGTAGTTTTCTAGCACGGTAGAGGGAGCCAACCTTCCTTGCAGCAGCCTTGGCAATGCTCTCAATGTATCTATTCTTGTTCATATTCCCTCTAAACGTTAGGCCGAGGAGTTTAAAAAAAGTACTTTAAGGCAATGTGTTGTTGGCCATTGCTATTTGTGGTAGAGAAGGTTTCTTGTAGTTATTGAATGAAACAAGCTTAGTCTGGGCAGCATTGACTGCGACCAACAGTTTTTGTCCCCATTCCACTACGGATTAGAGCTCATCCTCTAGTGCTTAGAGGTCCAAGGATAGACCCCTGAGGTACTCCCGCATTTATGTCATATTGTTTGGATGTACGACCGTCGAGGACAAATTTTATTCCATACAAAACGCAGTCCATCCAACGCAGCCCATGCGTTTGAGATGCGAATCTCTCTCTCTCTCTCTCTCTCTCTCTCTCTCTCTCTCTCTCTCTCTCTCTCTCTCTGGAAATTATGTTGCTGCCCAGATACATAAACTCAGCGACTTCTGTCAGTGTTGATCCAACCAGAGCCAGGATCTCTCCTGTCACATTGAAATTCATAAACTTTATCTCATACGCATTAATGTGGAGAACAATATCATTTCACACTTGTCTATCGCTTCTAATGATCTGACACACCAGAAAGTGGATACTTGATTCCAAATACTTCTCATATCTTATTTCTCTCCTCTTTTGGAAATAGTATACAATTGTGAGACTTCACAGTATTAAATGAGGTATTTCTATTGTTAAATAAATTTCATACATAAAATTCAAAGAGGGGAGGTATATTATATGAGAAATACTTTGCTGTTATTGCAGGCCACCTGAAACCATAACATCAATTGTAATCGCCACCCACTTTGGGGATTATATATATATATATATATATATATATATATATATATATATATATATATATATATATATATATATATATATTCGCTACAACTAAAAAAGGTTTTCTGTATAATTATATGAATTTGAAATAATGTGACGATTGATTGGATTGAGTTTTATTTTTACGCAATCTTTGATTTAAAAAATATCAACGATGGCGAAAATTGCCTAAAACAATATGATAACTCATCAGATTTTTTCGCATTTATGTTGTCATATAAAAATGATGTTTCTTTTCTTTCAAAAGTTAATTAGTATGGATTTTTCTGATTGTTCAAAAAAAAATAATTAAACATGTTATGATCGTAATATGTCCGCTATTTGTATATCGTACGTAGTAATCCTTAAGATGCATCGAACTTCATAAATAAATGGTCGCAATATATTAAAAATATTTTTCTCATGTTACTATGCCTTACACTTTGAATTACGTCACATAGAATTGTGAAATTGCTGAGTTCGTTACAATGGCATAGATATTAAAACCTACATTTACTATTTAAAAGTACATTTAAAACACGGTTCTTACTATATTCATGCAAATATATCTAAGCGACTTCATTAATGTAAATAAATGACCATAGACCTTTCGAAAACGGACTTTTACTACTTCTAATTGAAGGATTGTTTTCGATGATCACAAACGCCACGATCCATTTTTACCGATTCTTAATATTGTGCATTGTTGCATAGTAGTTATGAAATACTGCCATACGATTATATATGCACTTTTTGCGTTATAAACGGTCTCTACCAAAGCTCTGTCTTATTTTTGGTTTAGAAACGAAGATGTTGACATATATTTATTGGTTGTAGAGAAATACGGAAGAGATTTGGAGTGTTTATTAAACGCTTAACATAGCCGAAAACACATCCAAATTAACAAAAAAGGGCGAAGACTTCATAACATCTTACTCCTCTATATGCACCATTATACATTTCTCTAATAAAGTTTCTAATTTAAAACGTTTTTTTTTTTCAATATTCGATATTAAAACATAAACGACTAAGCTTGGCCGCTAAATATTTTCTATTGTTATCCAGCTGATAAAATCCAAGTCATTTTTTACGTTACGGAATCGCTAACATATTAGGTAACATACAATATAATGTAGAGCAATGACTTTTGAGATAAATAGGAAATATGTAGGAATCAAATTGTGTGTATGTGTGGTTATAAAAAAAGTATTCTGTATTAGAATAACACATTTTGCAGTGCTTAATACACACGCATATCTGGATAATGAAATGCATCGTATACATAGTGGATAATGAAATACATCATTGACCTTCACGAGATTGATTTCGTTTTGAAGCCCAACTCTTCAGACAAAAAAGAAGAAATTGGCCAATACCATTAATCCCTTCACCCTCAACTAACCACCTTACTACTTTAAGAGGAGTTGCTTTTTCCGGCTATATTTTCAAAAATCATCATCTCTTTTTGATTGTCTTGGCTTAATTTAATCTTTCGCGACTTCTGGTTAAGGGATTGACGCAACTATCAAGACGTAAGTTTTTTTTTCACGTTTTTGTTTTCTCATTCCGATATGGATTCCAGCCTGCCTGCCTTCCTACTATCCCGTTTTGTGCTCAACATACACCTCCAAACACCCAGGAAACGAAGACTAGTATTTATATATATATATATATATATATATATATATATATATATATATATATATATATATATGTATATATATATATTTTATTTACACAGTGATCACCACTTACAAAGGCCCGGAAGCCACTCAGGGATAAGGGTTACTGCAAGTACATTGCGTTAGTGTGGAGATTTGTTGAAATGTTTACTTAAGGGGGCGGTTCATTAGGAATTTGTTAACATTGGACTTGTAAGACATCCAAGTTGTAGTCCGCTGGGAAGCAGGCAGACGGAACAGAGTTCCACAGGCGTGCAGTTCTAAGAAAGAAGCTTTGTTCACGGAATCCGCGTTTTGATTTAGGCACCTATATAGAGTGGGGGAAACTTTTCACAGTGGATTCAGTTAGACGGGTGTTTTTCGTGAAAGCTTGGCGAGGGGGGACCAGACATTGTAATTAAGACGAGCACCTGCCATGCAAATAACGATAAAACCAGGATAGGCTTGCTACGTCTCTTCTGTGGGAGAGAGGCTGCAGGGTAGAGAAAAGGGCATCCCCCACTAAACCACGAAGTTCATTTTGTACTCTGTCAAGGCAGGATAGGCTGTTTTAGCAGTTCCTGCCCAGATATGGCAACATTTTTCCATCCTTGGACGTACTTGGTTCTTGTATAGATAGATAATTGAATCAGTAGTGAGATATCTTCTGGAGCAGTAGAAGGATCACACCATCTTTCCAGCGACCTTGGCAACAGACTTGATGTATGTGTTCCATTTCAGGGCAGGAATAAAGGTCAAACCCAGAAGCTTGTAAAAACACGGGGCCTCACCCAGACGAGAGCCATCCATCACAATTGATGCCAGATTGGGATCAGAGCGTTGATGATGTAAGCGTAGGAGTTTGGTTTTGGATGCATTAAAGGTAACCAGCCACACCTTCCCCCACTGAACCACGCGCTAGAGATCAGAGGAGAGAGAATCAGAGAGAACTTTGCCATTTACAGCCTTTGATGTGTTGCCGTAGATGGTCGTGTCATGAGCATAGATGTCAACGAATGAGTTAAATATGTGTTTAGTGAGGTCATTGATGTAGATCAGGAAGAGAGTTGGGCCTAGGATTGACCCCTTAGGGACTCCAGCATTTATATTGCAGGCCTCCGATTTTTGTCAATCTACCACTACTAATATGAGCCAATCATAGCCATGCGAAATTGCTCAATATACTAGGTTGAGAATGGGACGATGTTAGGTTCAATATTTGTAGAATATTCCGCATTGAACATAAATTCCGATTCTGTGTAATGGAGTATTCAGCTTAACAAGCAATATTTATTTTGTGTATAGAGAATTTTAGATTTATTACGTCGCATGGATATTCATATTTGGTAATCCATCAATGAGAAAACAAGAGAATTGGAACCTAAAACAGATTAAAACTAAAATAAAGATAAAAATATAAACACTCTTAAAGTTAAGCTTTTTTATATTAAAATAATTTGCTTAAGCGTTTATTTTACACTAACATTTTGTAATAATGCCAAATGAGCTCGTTTCCATTAAACGAGATAACAGCCAAATCATTTTAACGGGACCTGAAATAAGAACTTTGTTTGCGTCGGACTAGAAGTGATCCGACTGAGGTTAACGGTACGATCATACTTATATATGAAGATAGTTCGTTATAAATCAAATAATTTAAAGAATAATACTAAACTCTTTATAATTCTTCATTAACAGTGAAAATGTATCTAAACAAAGCATGTTTTTAAAATCACAAATAACCAAATGTGTAAGACGATATAGACATGCAAATTACGGTAGAAGGTGTATTTGTCCACACGTTCTTCTAAATGTACAATCATTTGAAATTCAAGCGTTATCAGTGTTGCCTAGTTTTAATAGTGGAAAATGTGCCATTATATGGAAAGTCCTAACGTACCGGGAAGGTGCGTGTGAGTTCTGTATATGTTTCGGTTGATTGAAAAGCAGAAAAAATGGTGACTAACTGTTGCTTTTATGCAGGAGTACTGCAGCCCCTCACCGTTTCAATGTAAATGAGACAACAGCAGGCAGTTACAAATGGCCAGGGTAAGAAACGAGAGTCTTAGACGTAAGTACTACGTTGACGAATGTGTGCAACAGATTGTTTAAGTCAATTACTACCTAACAATCGTTAACGTGTTTGCACGGCATCCGACAATGATAATATGCTTGCAAGTAGGTCGCCTCAATGTCGACATGGAATCCAGAAAACCATGCCATCCCTAACTCTTATTAGCGGACTGACGACACGCTGTATGATCTGAAAATTACCCCTTCTTACGTGCATGATATCATAAAAACCTAGACACTTAAAAAATATGGACCCGATGTCATCCCTTCTGTTCTATTATAAAATGCACCGCTGGGGTTGCTCTAGTACTCTGCAAGCATTACAACCAATGCCTTATGAATCTTGCATACCTGACCCCTTGAAACATGGTTCTGTGATACCAGTTTAGAAGAACTCTGGCGAATGAACTGACCTATTAAAGTATCGCCCAATTAGCCTCCTTCCACTTTTCACCCAAACATTGATTTTATAATTAACCAAACTCAAGTCAATCACCTTACAACTAGTAACCATCTGACAGACCAACAATATAGATTTAGGCAACCCCGTTCTACATAATATATCCTAACTGTAATCTTTCAGCGTATATACCATACACTTTTTCAGGGTGTTGAAGGATCCCCTTCTCAGGGAAATCAGATCATAAGGTATCACTGGATGAATACTTGACAATACTTGAAATACTTCTTAAATGACAAAAATACAGGTTGTTCTCAACGGTCGTGCATCTAAGTAATATAATATAAATGTAGGCGAACCTCGAATGTTTACCCTTAATCGTTATTATGTCTAATACTCATAAATCACCATCCTTATACAATTATGTCTAAGAGGGGTATATTTGCATATAACATCATGGTCTATAAAAGGCACGAGAGGAAAACACATTTACACATATCAAGGTGTGGCATAAATACTAGAGGAAGATCGCCAAGCTGTATTGAAATTGTCACATTCAATGCTGCCGAGACTAAGCTTCTTTCCTTCAGTAATTACAAGAAACATCATCAACTATTAATAGCTATGTAGTTCTTTCCAACCTCTCAGCTTAACGCTCACAGGGGATCATAAGAGCAGTATTAGGGTAGCTTAGAGGAAGATGGACTCTCTTCACCGTGGCCATACACTTTTTTCAGGGTGTTGAAAGTTACTTACCCCAGAAAACATCCTGTACCTTTACAAGGCCACCATTCCTCCTTGTATAAAATTTTGTTGTCACATTTGGGCTGATGCACCTGTATCTCTCGATTCTGGATATGGTTCAAAGCACCAATCTGATAGGTCATGAACGGTCATATAAGCTTCAACCTCTGTGTCATTTATAGAAAATGTTACATCCCATTGCCTGTTTTACAAATATTTTAATGGTGGACGCACTGACGAACTAAAAGCCCTTGTACCTCCTCGACGTTAATACCCCAACAAACTAAAAAAAAACACTCAGTCCCATCTTTACACAGTAGAAATCCCTACATATAAGAAGGCCGTCTACTCTAATAGGTTCTTCCACCTAACTACTACACTCTGGAACATACTTTCGGGTTCATTTTTACTCAATTATACTGCCATGCAGAAGTTCAAGTTAATGTGAATAGACATATTTCTGATTAACACCTACACAGAACCCCTGCAACAACTGTCACCGATAGTAGCCTCCTACATCAAAGAGACACTGTGCCTCGTTTCGTTTAAATGGAATAATAAAAAATAGAAATACTGTAACAAAAGAAACCACAGAATAATATTGAAACTAAAATTCAAATAAGGACCGAATATATAAAATAAAAGAGCTAGCAAATGTTAAGGAAGCAATCCTAAACGTGGTTATTATTGTCAGTTCAAGAATGATTACGCAGAGAATATTTACAACCAGCGACGTAAGATTATGTCGTTCTTATTTATACACAATTCTAAAATTATAGTTTATTATTGATCAAATTTGCATCGTTCGGCGAATAATATTTTTGGTGGATTAACATAAGACCATGTTTAGTCATTTAGATAGATGAAAACTAAACGAGGTAGATAGACATAGGGAAATATTAAATTTGATGGACGGTGTTTACACAAAATAAAATATAAAACAAAAATATAGTGTGGCTACTTGTGTATATACGAGTAACATTCATCTATATCAATGTATGTTCTTTAGCTCATCCGTATATTTGGGGTAGAATCGGTTCGCATGCATTCAGAGTTATCAAACTCAACTGGCGAAGACATGTTCAGCTGCCGACAATCAATATTTAAAATTCCAGACCACCAACAGTTTGGTTCCTTAACTTTTTCTGGTCTTTGCCGATAAAAGTCTGGTGTCTACTTACTAACAATAACTTTTAATTCGATTGGCAGTCTTTGCTTTTCCTAATAAGGCTGACCAAAATCGTTATAATGGAAAATCAGTTTATTGTTCAGAGCAGATTGTGCCTCATAACTCGTATTATATGCCGTGATAGCACAAAATTGCAACGACTTGTATCTTTAATGAATTTTTTGTATGTTGGTTTCACTCGGTATCTTTATAAACATAACTACAAAAGAGTGTTTTGAATGAATTGCACGTTCATCTTAAAGTACTGTGTCGGTATTCCATCACGTTTTAATCTAAGACGTGGTTTAGAGAATCACTTCTTTTAAAAATAGTAATTCCTACAGCGACACTCCGAAATGTGCCTGAAAAATTCATTTTTTTAATGATTAAAAAATGCAATCGTTTACATGTTTTTCTCACCGTTTTAAACACACCCACGTTTTATCTTCCCAAATAAAACTTAAAACGTATTCATAAAATTATTTCGCAGATATGGTAACTATCTATACAATGCCCTTGCAAAATCAAATTCTGTTTAATTATCTGTTTTTATACTCCCACTTTTTTTTCATAGTTAACGGTCAAATCGAGGTGGAAAAAGATAGAATAAATACGTATATGATAAAATGGTAATATATTTTATGTTATATATTACCAAATAACGATTTATGTTCATCGAAATTCTACCTTTAAAATTAGGAAAATGTATCCAAATTTAATTATGCAGCAAACACCAGCCAAAATAGAGAAAATATTTTTCAAACTATGTTGTGTATCTCACAAGAAATTGATTATTTAACTGTTTCATGATTACTAGCCTGATTTGAAATTAGTTTTATGCATTTTTTTCATTGATTTTACCTTAAGGATAATAAACCTTTTTTAATAAGTTCTGCCTCAATTAATTTACTTTACTATTGCATGTTTCAATATTATTTTGTATAACTTAGCAAATATGTATTTTTTCATAAGTACATTTTTATATCCCTTCAATATAATCGTCTATACGGAGAGAGAAAGACGTGTTTGTGGCTGTTTCGCACCGTAGTTCATTTAATTTTTATAATGCGAACCAATATTGCAAGCAAAAGTTTCTTTTCGATAGAGGTATTTGGGTTGGCACTGTTTTTATTTGTAAGATGAAGTGCAACAAGTCTTCAGGCGTACCTCTCCACGGTACTGTATATCGATATTCTATTACTGACTGGGATAGCTTCCCTACATTTATATCTGCTCTACATCTGCGTGCACCGTTTAAAAAGAACGTGTCCTCTATAGTGTCATACCTAACCGAATGGTAAAGTATAGGTATAGACCGATTAATACCATCGAAAAAATTCCAACAAAAACCTAACAGCCAGCCATGGTTCTTCCAAAATGTGCTGCTGCCATCGCGCACAGAAATCATTTTTTCCCATAGCAACTCACGTAATAGATGTACTGAGACTAAATCTGCTTTCAGGACTTTAAGAAACCACTGCAGAAGCGTAATGAAAATATTCAAAGGGCTATATGTTCAGTCGGTTAAATCCAAAGTAGCTGGGCAACGGCTTGGTTTCCACGAGTTTTAGCAGATGGCAAACATGATCCTGAGCAGAAGCGAGAGTTCTATCCCAACCCTCATGAATTGACTTGAGTTCATCTAGTCAGCATCAGACAAACCAAAACTATTTGCCAATAATTTTTCAGCTAATTCTACCCTATGCGACTCATGCCATATTTCCTCTTATAACAGACAACACGCTATGCAATATACACATATATGTGCGTGACATTGTCAAGCTAATCAAGAACCTTAGTTCCAGTAAAGCATCTGGCTCTGACGGCATTCAAATTATAGTGTTGAAGATACTTCAACCAGAACTTCCCCAAAACTTACAAAACTGTTTACGCGTTGCGTCCCAACACCACGAAAAAACTCATCAGTATGTATTAAAAAATTTAGATAAGGAATCTCAGTACAAACCAATAACTCTCCTGTGTGTTATGAGTAAGTTGATGGAATCCATATTAAATAAAGCAGTAGTCAACCATCTCAGCAGAAAAAATCTATTAGTGACATGCAATATGGTTTCCGTTCTGCTAGATCATGACCAAATTTGCTAACGGTTATATCTAATAGGATTAGTTAATCTTTCGAATAAGTCTTCCTTTCGAGGGCAGTTGCTCTTGACATATCAAAGGCCGTTAATAAGGTATGACATAAAACGCCTATTTCACAAGATTTCCAGCTACGGTATAACTTGAAATGTTTTCTCAATTATTAAATCCTTGCTCTCTGATAAGTTCATAAGAGTAGTGGTTGATTGGCAGAAATCAGAAGCCCACAATATTAATTCTGGTGTGCATCAAGGGTCTTTTCAAGACACAACTCATTTCCTGATCTACATCAATTATGTCCGAAAACAGTCATTCGTTGATATCTATGCTGATGACACGACCATCTATGGCAACACATCAAAGGCCGTAAATAACGAAGTTCACTTTGATTCCCTCTCCTCAGATCTTGAGCGCGTGGTACAGTGGGGGAAGCGGTGGGTGGTTACTTTTAATGCATCTAAAACCAAGCTTCTATCTTTGCATCATCAACGCTCTGACACCCATCTGGCATCAATTGAAATGGAGTTCTCTCGTCTTGGGAAGGGTCAATGCTTTGACAAGCTTTTGAGATTGACCTTTTCTCCTGGTCTGAAATAAAGCAAGTTCATCACATCTCTTGCCTAAGTCGCTTGACAAAATGGTGGGATCCTTCTACCGCTCCAGTAGATATCTCACTGCTGATGCATTTTATCTGTATAAAACCCAAGTACGTACAAGGATAGAGTACTGCTGCCATATCTGGGAAGGAGCTGCTCAGAACAGCGTACCCTTTTTGTTAGATTGAGGTCACGATTTATCAAGGCCCGGAAGCCACTCAGGGATAAGATTTATTGTGTGCACATTAATCAATGAGATAGTATAGTAGTAATCATTAGTATTGGAGATTTGATTACTTTAAATAGCGGTTTTTCAGGTATTTTTAATATTGGATTTGAAGGCATCCAATTTGTAGTCAGGTGAGAAACAAACAAACGGAAAAGAGTTCCACAGTCGTGCATTTCTAAGAAAGAAGCTCTGCTCATGGACTCTATGTTTGGATTTAGGGACAGATAAAAGTGGGGAAAATTAGTGGCAGTAGTTTCAGCGGGTGTGTTTTGTGAAAGACTGGCGAGGGGTGGTCAGGGATTGGAGATCACACGAGCACTTGCCATGGAAAAAAACAATAAAACAAAGGCAGGCTCGCTACGTCTCTTCTGTGGGAGAGAGGGTGCAGGGGAGAGAAAAATACATCCCCTACTAAACCACGAAGTCTATTTTGTACTCTGTCAAGGCAGGTTAGGCTGCTTTTAGCAGCTCCTGCCCAGATGTGGCAGCAGTACTCCATTCGTTGACGAACTTGACTTTGATACAAACAGAAAATTGCATACATAGTAATATATTTTCTGGAGCGGTAGAATGATACCACCATTTTTCCAGCGTCCTTGGCAACAGACCTGATGTACGTGCTCCATTTCAGATCAGGAGTAAATTTCAAGCCTAAAAGCATGTCAAATCTTGGAGCTTCCCCAAGACGAGAGCACTCCATTTCAATTGATGCCAGAATGGGATTAGATCGTTGATGATGTAAAGATATTAGCTTGATTTTTGATGTATTAAAAGTAACCACCCACTGCTTCCCCCACTGTACTACATATTCAACATCAGAATAGAGAGAATCAGAGAGAACGTTATCGTTTACGGCCTTTGATGTGTTGCTATAGATGGTCATGTCATCAGTATAGATGTCAATGAATGACTTAAGTATATGTTTTGAGAGATCATTACTGTAGATCAGGAAGAGTGTTGCCCCAAGGATGGATCCCTGAGGGACATCAGCATTAACACTGTGGGCATCTGATTTCTGTCCATCAACCACTACTCTTATGAACCTATCGGATAGAAATGGTTTAATGATTGAGAACACATTTCCAGTTATACCGTAGCTGGAAATCTTTTGAAGTAGACCTTATGCCACACCTTATCGAGTGCATTTGACATGTAAAGAACAATGTCCCTGTAAAGGATGTCTTTGTGAAGAGATTCGTTTATCCTATGAGATAATACCATTAGCACATCTGCTGTTGATCTTGCGGAGCAGAAATCATATTGCATGTCACTAAGGAGGTTGCTTCTACTGAGGTGGTTGACTACTTCTTCATTTAATATGGATTCCAACAACCTACTCATGACACACTTCATACTCATGGGTCATTACTGAGAGGGAGCAACTTTTCACCTGAATTCTTAAATACAGGGCATACCGAGTATGTTTTCCAGGGCGTTGAAAAGCACTTCTCCTTAAGGCAACGCGTAAATAGTTTTGTAAGTATTATGGAAAGTTTTAGTTGAAACTTTTTAAGCACTATAACTGGACTGGTTCTTGATTAGCTTGGCGACCTAACGCACATATATTTGTATGCTGCATTGCCTGTGGTCTGTTATAGGACGAAATCCGGGAAGTTGATTACCTTCGTTGCTTAGGGTACAATAAGCTGAAAAATTCTTGGCAAATTGCCTAGTCTTGTATGAGGCTGACGAGATGGCCTTAGGTCTTTTGATGATGGTTGGGATAGAACGCACGCTGTTGTTCAAAATCATGTTTGCTATTTGCCAAAACTGGTGGGAACCAAGCCGCTGCTCGGCTACTTTGGATTTAACGGACTGAGCATATAGCTCTCTTGCATTTTTTATTACTCCTTTACGGTGGTGGCTGGCAGTCCTGACTTTGTGTCAGTACATCTATTACGTTGGTACCTATAGAAAAAGGGATTTCTGTGCAAGATGGACAGCAGCACATTATGGGGAGAACCATGGCTGGCTGTTAGATTTTTATTGGAATTTTTTCGATGGTATGAATCGGTCTATGCCTACAATTAATCATTCGGTCAGGTCTTATACTATAGAGGGCATATCGTTTTAAAACATGGAATGCAGAAGTAGATAAGATATGAATGCACGAAAGCTATCCCAGCCAGCCATATAATATCGATAAACAATACCGTGGAGAGGAAGGTCTGAAGACTTATTACATTTCATTTTTATCTTAACTGATACAAAGAGTGGTTGGAGGATCCCAGAGGAGATAGAAGGAGATATGAACATAGCTCAGGGGAAGTGGTTAGAAAAAGGTCTAGAAGGCTTTCATACTGACCGGTGTTATCGGGCACACGGGTGGGTTCGTGAACAATCTGAGTGAGGTAATAGGCAGTTGCAAAATCATGACAGAACCTCCCCTCGTCATCGGTCTTATTTTAGTGGGTCAGACATTTATCATTATGGACATTGAAGTTACCGCAAATATGAATGTTAGCCGAAGGATGAACATACAGTGTATGGTTTATTATCTCAGAAATACTTTAAAGATAGTAACCCCGCTGGTGTGGAGGCGACAGAGGCAAATAAATGCAGTGGTGTAAGCTAGTTCACATATAAGTTAAAGTAGGGTCCTCTCTGTGATGTCCCTACCACATGGAAAACAATCTATAATGTAGGCACACACTCCATGTCGATCTTGTAGTTCAGATTTAGATGTATAGTTAGAGTATCCTTTACTTATGAACTCATCTAGGGAAGTAGTGTCCCTATGTCAGTTTAACTTAGAAATAATAGGTTTGGTTTTTGTATCCCGTAATTGTCTTTCAACCTGTGGAAGGTTGGAACGTAGACCTCTGAAGTTGGAGAAGGAGATATGGTAGTAGGATTCTATGTTGGAGGATAGGGTTCTAGGTTTATTCGTGTTTTTTTCTAAAGATTTATCATGTTGGAGTTTGGGATTGCTGCAACAGGTCGATAGACTTGGTTTGAGCAGGACAGAGAGGGAAAATAATACAGTGATATTTTTTTACAGCACACGATTACTTACTAGTATGGCATCGAGACGCTCTACCAGAAACTTTTGCATTGCCCATAATCCATTCACCAAATGGCAATACATCAGCGCCGGCACTTTTCACCTGCTGATAGGGCAGAGTCTTTAGTGATTAATCAAAGGTTGAGGTCTCTGGCTATCAGACGGAATAACGTTATCCCAGATGAAACCTTTACCTGCAGCCCCCTTATTAGTGACATGCCCACAAGGATAGACATTGAAAGAGAACATTTCCGACATCTCCAGCTAGTGTTCACGACGTACTACCGACTGCCTCGACAGAGTACGAAATAGACTTCCTAGCCTAATGGGTGATGCCCTTTTCTATCCCCTACAACCTCTCTCCCACAGCATGAACGTTTAGAGCGTCTCGTTATTTTATCGTTATTTCCATAGCCAGTTCCCTTCTGAGCTCCAATCTCTGCTCCGCCCTCGCCAATCTTTCACGAAAAACATCCGTCTAACTGAAACCAATGTCAGTGATTTCCCTACTCTTTATCTGTTCCTACATCAAAACGTAGATTCGATGAACAAAACTTCTTTCTTAAAAAGGAATGTGTGTGAAACTCTTACGTTTGCTTGTTTCCCAACTGACTACAAATTGAATGTCTCCAAGCCCAACATAATCAAGTTCGTGTTGAACAACACCCTTAAGTAAGATTTATCCGATCTCAATTACTAGCGATTGCTACTATATTATCCAAGTGATTACTGTACATGCAATAATCCTTATCCCCGAGTGGCCTGCGGGTATTGCTATGTGGTGACTTGTAAAAAAAGAAAAAAAAAATCTGTTTCGGTTATTATGAGACATGCGTGCCCGCTCATAGTTACTCATCATTAAGAATAAAAGTGCTCTTTGTTATAAACTAAAGTAAAATATATTGACATGATTAATAAAAAAAAAAAAAGTTAATTTCATAAATGTTACATTATATCTAATGAAGTGTTCGGAGTTGAAAGGAAATTCAATACAAACTGGTTGGTATATCCGTACTATTCAAATACATATTTAGTAAATAATCAGGAAATATGAAGTTTCCATGATAATTTAACGTAAACCATGATAATTAATATATTTATATTAAAAAAAATAAGCTTATTACTTTGGTTACAAGTATAATTTCTTACCAACTAGTTATTTACCTTCATGAAAAAATGTATACTTTTTAGTTAAGGAGTTAGATCATCTTCACTTCCGACGCATAATATAACTACGGTTTATTAAAAAAATTACCGGCCCATAATGTACTAGAGAACTGTCAATAAACACTGTGCGTTAGAGAAATGTACTTAAAATATTTACCGATTGTAAAACCCGCTTTATTATGCAGACATCATATGCATATATACAGAGGCACTATTCTATTGTACAAAATATACAATAATGGTACACGGTGCTTTAATGGCCAGTGTATATATACTTATATGGAAACCAAAACTTTCAAAGCTTTGCTGCGTTCACTAGCATATGAGGATTGGACAGCTAGATTGAATTATAAATCTTAAAGCTATGATTACATTTGCGCATGCGAGAACATATAAATATTTCAGCAAGTTGAAATATGCATTCTACATGTCTAATTGCTTATGGACTGCGAAAATGCTTTTATACATTCTGAACACAATTTAAATATATTTGAAATGTTTTACACTTTGAAAATTTTCTGTAAAGAACGCTTCAAAGAACGTCTGACACGCGTATAAAACTTTTGCAATGATTTAAAAACATTATTACAATGAGTTAAATGTGATATCTTTTTAAATGAAAAATCAACCACGGAGTAATAAAATAATAAAATAAATAAATAAATAAATTGAATAGCAATTGTTGGTGACTTTCTCATTTATATATATATATATATATATATATATATATATATATATATATATATATATATATATATATATATATATATATATATATATAATTGATGAAAACTCGTCTTTTTCTCTATGTAGAAAAACTGATTCCTTATTGAATAAATATCGATTGCAAACGCATTTTATGACATTTTTTTCATATATCGTCTTAAAAAGAGACTACACATACCATAATATATATATATATATATATATATATATATATATATATATATATATATATATATATATATATATATATATATATATATATATATATATAAAGAATGACTTTCGAATTAACGTTATTTCAGCGCGGTACCAAAAATACATAAATATCCTGTTTACTTTTTCTTGTTTCGTAATAACACAAAAAGTGTTTAAACTAAATTCTTCCAAAGAAATTATTTGCTTTCTGTGATGATATGCAATTGTTTTCATTTTTGTTTCGTAATAATGCAAAAAGTCTTTAAACTAAAGTATTTTTAAAATATATATGGTTTCGTACTTCGTGTCTTGACTCCGTGATCAAGTTAATTTTTTTAAACAAGGGATAAAAATAACTTTAAAAAAAGATATGATGAGGGTTCGTAGTCGCCTTTAAAATCAATATCTCCAAGAACGGCAATACAATGTGTATTTAATCGATAATGAATCAATAAAGAATCGGTTTTCCTACCTAGCAAAAAAGACCCCTAATTTTTCGGGCATATATATATATACAGTTTCCCGCCAGATCATCGTGGTTAATCAACAGTTAGCAAGGCCACTGTCAGATGTTTGATCATTTGGGAATTTCCAGCTACGGTATAACTGGAAATGTTTTCTCAGTCATTAAATCATTTCTCTCCGATAGGCTCATGAGAGTAGTGATATATGAACACAAATCTGAGGCTACCATATAAATGCTGGAGTCCCTAAAGGGTCGATTCTGGGCCCAACTCTCTTCCTGATCTACATTAATGACCTCCCTAAACACATACTTAAATCATTCGTTGACATTTATGCTGATGACACGACCATCTACGGCAACACATCAAAGGCTGTAAATGACAAAGTTCTCTCTGATTCTCTCTCCTCAAATCTCGAGCGCGTGGTTCAGTGGGGGAAGATGTGGCTGGTTACCTTTAATGCATCCAAAACCAAACTCTTATCCTTACATCATAAACGCTCTGATCCCCATCTGGCATCAATTGTGATGGATGGCTTTCGTCTGGGTGAGGCCCCGTGTTTTGACAAGCTTCTGGGTTTGACCTTTACTCCTGATCAGAAATGGAACACGTACGTCAAGTCTGTTGCCAAGGTCGCTGGAAAATGGTGGGATCCTTCTACCGCTCCAGAAGATATCTTTCTACTGATGCTATTCTCTATCTATATAAAAGCCAAGTACGTCCTAGGATGGAACACTGTTGCCATATCTGGGCAGGACTTCTAAAAGCAGCCTTTCCTGCCTTGACAGAGTACAAAATAGACTTCGTGGCTTAGTGGGGGATGCCCTTTTCTCTACCCTACAACCTCTCTCCCTCAGAAGAGACGTCGCGAGCCTATCCTGGTTTTATCATTATTTCAATGGAAGGTGCTCGTCTTAACTCCAATCTCTGGTTCCCCCTTCGCAAATCTTTCACGAAAACACCCATCTAGCTGAATCCACTGTGAAAAATTTCCCCCACTCTATATCTGTGCCTAAATCAAAACGCGGATTCCATGAACAAAGCTTCTTTCTTAGAACTGCACGCCTGTGGAACTTTCTTCCGTCTGTCTGCTTCTCACCGGATTACAACTTGGATGTGTTCAAGTCAATGTTAACAAATTTCTAATGAACCGCCCCCTTTAGTAAACACTTTATCAACTCTCCACACTAACGTAATGTACTTGCAATTACCCTTATCCCTGAGTGGCTTCCGGGCGTTGATAAGTGGTGATCACTGTGTAAAAAAAAATTCAGGTGTTGTAGTCCTCTCAGCTTAGCTTAGCACTGTTTCCATTCTTTCCTGGCTTTCTTTTCTCGACCAATACAGAGTTAGGGGATGTGGTTAATTATTGTGCAACTTTTGCCACACGGTTACACGCGCAGCTGCCCCAACCGGGGGTATCCTTTATCTTTCGAAAGTGAACGAAAGTCGAGCTGTATATATCATACAAAACAGATTCTTATTTCAAAATTTATTCGAGCAGGAAAGAAATTATATTTCATATTTTTGTGATTATATTATTCCCAAGAGGATAAACCACTAGCGCCTGTAGATAGTTTATAATTAATAGCACGGAAATGTCAATCTCTTTAAGGAACTTGTTTCTTTTAAATTGAATCGTTACAAATGAAATAAAGTCACCCCCTTTATCTAGCAAGGGGAGATCATGATTTTTTACTCACCTGATCTCTGTATGACATTAAAAATTAAATGTTTCAATTTCAACAATATTTCTCGCGATTGGCCGTGGACGTGTCGATTTATTTCCTTGCTAATCGTGTCAGATGACATCATTGCCGGATTTTAAACTCAATGCCGGCAGTAATCATGGCAACTTGCACCGATGATTGCCGAAAGGATGTTAAACTAGTGTAGGCATTTAATAATTACTATAGTAAGGCATATATATATATATATATATATATATATATATATGCACTGCAATAGCATTTAGCAATCTCCAGGTGTTTACTAATTAACAGTTAGACCATATATACAGGGTGTCCGTAAAGTTACTCTACAATCTTATTGTTTTATTGTATTATATTTGTATTAATAGTTTATATTTACTGTATAGTAACTTTACGAACACTCTGTATATTAGTCCTGAAAATATTTTAACCTTTAAAACTATAAAAATTGCAATGTTTAGTTTTATCATTCGTTGAAAAACTATTTAGTCATTTAATCACCCGCATATATATATATATATATATATATATATATATATATATATATATATATATATATATATGAGACAGAGAGAGAGAGAGAGAGAGAGAGATTTAATCAACTAACGCGTTCACCATTTTAGGAAATTTAATTTTAAGTTGTCTGGCGTTTCTATTTTATTATGAAATCGACAAAAGTAAACGAGTTAAGAAGATGCTTAGCGTTTTCATGAGATTAAATAAACGCTAACATTTCAGTATAGACCGTATTTTTTAATAAAAATTAATCTTATGGTGTTGGATACAGCTGTTTTAAATGTGGTAGAATTTTTTTTTTTTATTCCGATGGGGTCTCTTTTTACACGAAACACTACTCTCGATAATTAATCAAGTATGTTAATCATTAAGAAAAACTACAAATTAAAATAGTATTTGAATTGCCAACATTAGGTCTTATAAAGCGAGGAATAGTTAAAGACATAACCAACATTTGGATCACTCACTTTGATATTTTTTACATAATGTCATACATCTATGCGACTTATTTTCATTATTTTTAAAGGATTATATCATTAGATTTAGATATTTAGAAGATGCATATGTCCCCTGTATTTGCTAGTACATTGAATGTATCATCCAGGAAACAAAAAAAAAGCCCCGCATCACACATACATGTTATATATTGAAACTGAAATAATGCGTAACAGTAAAAATAAAGATTTAGTCATATTTCCAAATATTGCAATTAAGTATATTAAAAAGAAAACAGATTTTCTCAAGCATTATCCATTGGATAATGCTTGAGAAAACCTGTTGGTAAAACATGTTGGTAAAAATCCTCAGAAAATTTCAAATTAAAACGAGAGAAAAATTGTGTAAAATAAAAGGTAATTTTAAGTGTACATAGGGTATTAATATAAAATTGATAGAATGACATTTGAACAATACTTAGTTATGAAAGACTAGTACTTGCTTAAGTGAAACTTGTCTAATTATTGTATCTAGATACGAGAATAAGCTGTATGGCATGTTTAAAATTTATAAGACTATGTACCCTGTGGTATTACTTGAAGCGTGTCCTTGAGTATCAAACGACTCCATCTTAAAAACAAAATGAGAACACGTTTATATATATATACATATATATATATATATATACACACAAGATAGGGATTAAATCTACTAACGCGTTCACCATGTTAGGAGATTTAATTTTAAATTTTGTGGTGTTTCTGTTTTCGATTTAAGTTGATGGCACCGAATCATATTTGTATTACTGTTGATCTCACTTTATTTTAAATCCTATATAATTGTCTGATCATTGTCTATAAGGTGATAATTCACTTATTGATGGCCACTATATTTAAAATCCTATTTCCACGTTTAATAATATGTTTTTTTTTTAAATTCAATTATAAGGTTAAAGTACAGAACAGGTAGAAAACACCCTCCGCATGTAAAGAATGTATTTTTAAATAACGTTATTATTTCAGCACGGATCAAAAAGTGCACGAGTACCGTCTAAAATAAATTTAATATATATGAATTAAACTATATAACCGTATGTTACGCGCAAGGAACATCGGGCGATCTGTTAGTTTCAATATAAACTATGATAGTCGATTACTCTTTAATAATAAAATGAAATGTTAAATAAAAAACGGAGATACTTAAGTAAAATCATTTTTCCAGGGAGAGGCATTCAATAAATATTCGACTGGTGTACAATTAATGAAAGAACTATAAAAAAAAAAAAAACTAAAATAAATCTCTGTATTATAAAATTTGAATATGTATTTATCTAAAGCATTAAGTGTTTGTAATACATTTTTAGATATTGCACAATCAAAAATAAATATAGTTTTGATAGTCTAACAATTTAAATACTGAAAGCACATTACCCATCTGTGTCTGTAAATATTGTATTTTCACGTATAAGTATTTAAAAATCCATACTAGTAAAATTCACTTTGTAAATAACATTTTTCTAAGGTGTTATGCTAATCCAAATAAAATATTACGTTGTAACTGGCAGTATAAGAGGTTTTCTTAAGTGATTTTTAAAAACGGATTAGAGAAAATTGTTTGATCGGTACGTTTTGTTCGTAAATCGATATTTTAATCTAAATAACAGAAATTCCCACCGGATACACGAGTAAACTGAATATTTACGTTGCATCCAATAAATAAAAATACAGTCCGCATCACTGCACTTCAAAGTTTATTCTTAAGAATGTTTTGCGCAATGATAAACTTATGATACGTTCACTCTTTAAATTCCGAAAACCAACGAGAATTTCTTTCTAATGATGATTTTGTCTCGGGATCCTCCCCAAGAAATTTCCTCAACCTAACAAAGAAGTCTACATCAATGTCAGGTTCCATAAAGTGCCGACGAAATTCCCTCCCAACATCTAACCTTAAATGGCGTGCTTTAAACGTTACGTCAAATATGGCTTTACTAATATGATACGCCCAGGCGTCAGCATAAAACGCGCCAGCAGTCTGATCGCTAAGAGAAAATAACCAATCGGGGCATTGTAAATCACTCATTTCTTTTATTGTTAGATAATTGCTGGAAAACACTTTCACTGCAACCATTGGATCGAAATCCGTTTGAGTATGAGCATAGTAATCCAAGTAACTATGTTGGACCAGTTGTAGGAGTTTTAACGGCTCTTCCCATTTGAACGAGTGTACCAACTCAGATGCCTGGGGAATCGACAATTGCGTCCCTTTGAAGCGGTGTGTAGAAATGCTTCGAAGAACGACAGGTTCTAATAGAAGATGCTGCAGCATGGCGCAGGGGACACGTAAAAAGTCTTTATTGCTGCAACATGTTCGTAACTCCGGGGATGATGCTTCACAAAACATGTGTTGTAAGACGTTGCCGAATTCATAGAAAATTTCGGCCAAATCTGATACTGTAAAACATACATTGTCATCATTAGAAATGGTGTTCACTTCAGGAAGTGTTTTACATTCAGGCAGGTCACGTGTTGAGTTAGCATGATCTTTCAACTTTTCCATTTCTTGGCGAGTTACGTTAAATGTGGAGGGCTGTATTAAGTTAAATTTTTTGCGAGAAGCTTCTCTTTTTATGGTATCATCGGTCTTATCATCAGATTTTGTAGAGGATGGGTCAACAATATATATTCTCTTACTTAAATTAAGAAAGACAAAACAGGTTACCGGCACCTCGTTAAGATTTTCAAACCGTTCAAATCGAGGGTCTTTCTTTATGTTATTGTCGAGACTTGGTAAAAATTCATCAAAAAACTCTTCACTTGCGTTGTGAAATGCAAGTGTCGTTTTACGGTATTGCTTGTATTTTCGAGCAAAGATATCTAACACTACCCGACCAAGTTTACGTCCGGTGGCGGTATCGATAAGTATAGAGGTCATGATTTCCGGCGCATCTGGAAATATTCTCGGAGTTGAAAACGTGATTCCAAAGTAATTCCCTAGAAGATTTAGTATCTTCGACAGCGTTGCCTTTACGGGGTAATAAAGATACAAGTGAACGAAGTCAACTGGTGGACCTAGTCTGAAATAATAGTGTGCATCTATGATATTGAATGTATCATCACGAGTGATTCTGGCGTTTCTAGTAGATTTTGTTTTGATATCTTTGCAATGATCGAGTATCTGTAGCCATGACGCCTCATGCGTATATAGGATTCGCTTCATCGATTTCTTGATTTGTATTCTCGACAAACTAAGAGACTTAACTGAAAGGTGCATATAATTAATGAAACCAAACAATTTCGAAAGCATATCACGCATATGAAGAATATTTTTTAACTGTTTTACACAATCTGCGTATTTTTTATTTGACAAATTTAAGGTATGGTAAATCTCAGCAAAAGTAAGTATATGGTCTGTTTTTACATCCAGAGAATGGACAAAGTCCTCGACCGCATCCGAAATGTGAATTTCATAAGTTACAAGGGCATAAGGGTCGCTTATGTGAAGGGACAATACTTCAGAGAGAAACATCCTATAAATAGCAGATCTCTCCTCAATTCTTCGTAACAGTTCAACCGCATATCTACGCTTGGCCAAATGTAGTCCACGATCTCGGCATTGTTCCAAGTAACGGTCGGTCCATTTTCGGTCTTTAACCGAAAGATCTCTGCCAAATCTGGACCTTTCGTTTCGAAGTATACGTACAGCCCGATACACTTTGGTTAATCTCTCGATCTCGTTAATTTCCTTGAACAGAAGGTAGGTTTGGCAACACGACACGAGATGAAAAGCCGCCGATGAAAAGTGTTCAAGATAATGTACTTTGTGATAAAGAAGATGCAAGATGTTGGAAGCTGAACGCACCTGAAGGACAACATTTTTTGTAGTGATTTCGTGAATTTTAAGAGCGGCAACTTTGTCGTAGATCTGGGAAATAATTTTAAGTAAAAACTTTGCATGAAAAACTAAATCCATACCCAAATCGTCGTGTTCTATTACCACGGAATCCATCCCGATTTAACCTGTTAAAAAAAGGGTCAGATGTGAATTATTTTGATGTAGAACCGATTTATGATGACAATTGTATTGACGTGAATAATTCCCCTTCTATGTGAGCACGAACGTGTTCTCCCCGTGTGCGTCTTATTAAATATAAACCTTCCTTATAAGTTATAGAATATGCGCGACCTGCTTTATGCTGTATATTCCAAGTAAGACAAGTTCAAAAATTATGCAGGTGTATCGGAATAGTTTTAAAATTAATGAGAATAAATATAGACTAAAGTTGCAATAAACTCTACCAAACACCTTTGTAAACAATTGATTACTATTAGACTAGCAGAGAAATAACATTTTTCCCGAAATTCCATTACAATTGTAAAATATCTCTCGCATCCAATATATTAACTGTCATATAAATCTCTAAAATTGCACATATTTAATCAAACCGATTAGTAGCTTTCTTCAGTCAGAGAGGCAGCACGAATAACCCGGCGGAAACAATACATACATCGCTTCATTTACGTATTTCGGTACCCATGCACTTATTGATCCGTGCTAAAATTATTATTTAAAAAGCCATTCTAACATAGAGAGGGGGGTGAGTTTTGTACCTGTTCTGTACTTTAACCTTACACATGAATAAAGAAACATATAAAATTTTAATTAAACTTGGAAATATGATTTAAAAAATAGCGTGTGTCAGTAAGCGCATTAGCACTTGTAATTCGAAACACAGTCTGCATTGCATTCTTGGACACCTACTTTTGATGTAATAAACTTCTTTTATATTTTGGCTTAAATTTAAGTTTTAAATGACATAGTAATATATCCTTGCACCCCTATATTATATATATTTATCTGTGTGTAAATATAACAATAATCGTCTAGTAATAAAAAATGGTGCTGCGGTATTAAGTTAAAAAATAGCTGCGATATTAATGATTGTTTAATTTTTTTATTTAATATAGGCAAGCGATATAAAAGATTTAATATGGACGCGGTTTCTAAAGACAGGTTTCAATAAAAAAAGTACAATTAATTTGATTTTTTTCTTAAATAAGCTCGTAAACATATGTACTAATTAAATATTCTCATTTGCGGTGTGTTTTTCCTTTCTAAAATGTAATGTGGTTTCGAACGTGTAATATTAATTAACACTATTTAATTCCACTCGCCAAACAAAGATTGTAATCGTCACGTCTGCAACTTTCGAAAAATATATCCGTTTCCTACAATGGGCTCTATCGTTTCTCCAGAATAATAACTTGTTTTGCAAGTGGGATTATATAATTAGCGTTCATTATATATTACATTACTTTAATTTAAATCGTTCAATTTGCTATAATAATCTTATTTTTTTGTTCTGTTGTAATTTAAAGTGTTTTAATTTTTTTTAGCTAATAATATACAGGAGTTACGTTAAAAATGCATATGTTACTCAGGATTGGTGTTTGCAAAATATTATAGGAAGGGTTTATTTATTTTTATTATATAAAAAGGTGCATTGTGTGTGATTATGTGTTGGTTTCCTATAAACTCGAAAACGGCTGCGCCAATTATTTTGAAAGTTCACACTAAGATAAGTGTTTGGTCTAAGAAGTATTTCCTGGTGTATTTAGCGGAGCGTTTCTGATAAATACAGGAAATCGATAATCGAATTACTCAGAGAAAAAAGGGGAGGTTCGATTTTAACAGAAAGTTTACACTTTTATGAAAGCTATTATAACAAGTGCATTTAAGAAGTTTGATAATCGTATAAGAAAAACGCCCACCCAATAAACTTAACTGTATATTCTCATATACGCCCGGGCCGCGTTTTAAAGCAGTTTTGCAAAATATAAACTAATATGTATTGGATTTTTTGTCAATTAACATTTAGGTTATTCTGTGTAAATAATTTCATAATGTTACCAGACTCAACAGTAGGTTATCTACAAGTAAATAAAGACCACACTGGAGGCATGCCGGTTTTTCCTAGTACAGTGCACGGATCCTAAACTAGTGTTGGCAATCCATTGAGTTGATTAAATATGGTCGATTGCAATAATATAACAGAATTGTCGACTGACACGTGTTCCGTAAGAACATCAGTGACTGATCTAGCGAGATTCGAAATCTGGGCCTCATAATAAGAAGCGTAAACCCCAATCACGCGGCTACGTCTAATGACTACAAAACTTTTTTGGTACTCATGCACTTATTGAGCTGTGCTTAAACAATAACGTTATTATTTAAAAAAAAGCCATTCTCAACATGAGGAAAGGCGGGTGGTTTGCACCTATGCTGTACTTTAACCTTAAAATTGAATAAAACATATACCATAGAAAATTAATAAAACTTGGTAATACGATTTGTAAAAATAGTCGCGGATCTGTAAGTGCATTAACACCACGTTTTTATGTAAGTGGTATTGCTTTTTAGTTGGGAATAATTATACATTAAAAACAATATATACATTATATATATATATGTATATATATATATATATATATATATATATATATAGACTCCAAATTGATAGTTATTGTGTAAGGAAATGTACCCAGACAAATGCAAATTCATTTTAGTTTCATATATATATATATATATATATATATATATATATATATATATATATATATATATATATATATATATATATATATATATATATATATATATATTCTGCAGTTTATAGCTCGTTCATCGAGAGACTCGCTCGCCAACGCCCGGCGAACAATGCAAGCGGTTGGATTATCCGAGCGTACGGAAGTTGTGAAAACAACATATGTTAAACAATACATTTTTTCGACGTAAAACCGTAAACCTATACTACAAAGATAAACTTCATTACAAAAACAAACAAAAACACTACCTACTCTAATACATTCATATTTTTTACTAGTTTTTATTATTTAATTTGTTTCTCCTATTCTTTTTCAATGTTATATGATGTTATTTTTTTATTAGGTCAACCAACTCCAATTCGTTGAATTGATGACTTATACAAGACTGTTCCGACTACGAATATCTCGATCAGATTTTGCTGAGTTAATTATTTTCCTACGTATAAAGGCCCGCGCAATACACTTCTCTGAGACCGACGGCTGTTTGTGTCTGTGTTTTTGTGCTTTCGTTACCTATCGAAATGTGGTCGTGTAGTAGTAATTAAGAACAGCGAAAAATCACGTGTCAACGGAAAACAACAACGCATTTAATTAAGAGTATTTAACGTCCGGTGTGGTTTTTGGCATAATTTATAGATAAAAAATCGCAACCATGTTGTCAGAGTAAAAAAGTGGGTGTCGTTGCTATCCCATATCAAAATGGTAGATTACCGTTCATTTATTGATACGAACATCGTTATTCCCAAATATAAGAATGGTCAGAACTCAGCCAATAACAATGGAAGTAATTCTTTTGAATAAAAAATCAAAAGAGTATGGTATGTGTATTTATGTAAATATAGTTAATGATGGTGCAACAAAATATCGTAAATAAATATAGATTTACTCAGTCAAAACTGGTAGCGGTTGGAGCACTGTAGATGTTGCGATCGTTTATTATTACGACTGAATGTGACAAAAATAGTAATCATAATATAATGGATATCAGGACAGATATATTGAATTCATGAATGCTTTTGATATTGATAACCTACTGTGAAGAAGACAAATTCGCAATCAAAATATTACATATTAAGATAATTACAACTATATACACACATATATATGTATATATATATATATATATATATATATATATATATATATATATGTGTGTGTGCGTGTGTGTATGTGTGTGGAGAGAGATAGAGAAGGAAAGAAAGAGGGTATAGAGATATTGATAGATAATTGTGATTATACTAAATGTAGATTAATATTTTTACCAAATTAATTATGAGACCTAATTTTATCAACAGATTTGTTACGTCAGCATCCGAAACTTCATTTTTTTTTTATAGTTTAATCACTGTCTGGTTTCCTACAAGACTGCTTTGACAGTATCGTTAGTAGGTTAAAAATACTCTCATTTAAATTATAATTCTGAATACCAGGGTTAAAGAAACAAAACCTGAAAATTATGGTTTAAATTTTCACAGAGTTCGGAGCTGTAGGAGCAGTAATTATTATTTCCCGATAATAAACAAGTGTACCTAGTGTTAAAATGGATATTATACAAACACACCCACAACTATATATATATATATATATATATATATATATATATATATATATATATATATATATATATATATATATATATATAAAATATATTTTAGTCATCGACATACAGACCTGTTTCGTTGTATCACAACTCATCAGTGCCGCTAGACTAACACCTCTCCCAAGCCGAGGATCGAACCTAGAACCGTCGTGATGACAGTCGGCAGTCCTATATATATATATATATATATATATATATATATATATATATATATATATATATATATATATATATATATATATATATGCTTGCCAGCCGGTTTGCCTCGAACTCCACACTGGACCCTACCAACCACCCCCTGCCTGACTTTCCTTTGCGGACAGACGCCACGCTAGACGATGTAAAAATCACATCTGCTCAGGTACATGCTATCATAATAAATCTTGACACTTCCAAAGCATGCGGACCTGATCTCATCCCAGCTGTGCTATTAAAAAATGCTCAGCCGAAGTAGCTCCAGTTCTCTCCACACTCTTCAACAAATGCCTTAATGAATCATGGTTTCCGGGCGTTTGGAAAACCGCTTCTGTGGTACCAATATTCAAGAATTCTGGCGAAAGAACTGACCCATCAAATTATCGCCCCATTAGCCTTCTCCCACTTTTCGCCAAAATATTTGAGACCATAATTAACCATGCTCTAGTCCGGCACCTTACAGACGCTAAACTTCTGACTGACCAACAATATGGATTTAGACAAGCCCGTTCCACAGCTGACATTATCACTGTAATCTCCGAACGTATATACCATTCACTGGATAAAGCGGGGGAAGGCAGAGCGGTAGCTCTAGATATATCTAAGGCTTTTGACAAGGTATGGCACAAGGGTCTCCTCAGGAAAATTAAATCATACGGTATCACTGGTAGAATACTTAGCATAATTGAATCCTTCTTAGACAATAGAAAACTCCAGGTTGTCCTCGACGGTCGAACATCTAAACAGTGTGATATAAATGCCGGAGAGCCTCAGGGGTCTATTCCTGGACCTCTATTGTTCCTGATATTTATTAATGACCTCCCCGACAAAACTGCCTCTGAGATGGGTATATATGCTGATGACACTACACTCTATAAAAGGCATGACAAGAAAACAAATAAACACATATCTAAAGAAATGGCAAACACACTAGAGGATGACCTCCAATCTGTAGTAGAATGGGGACATAAATGGATGGTCACATTCAATGCTGCCAAAACCAAACTGGTTTCCTTCAATAACTACAAGAAACCTTCTCTGCCACCAATAGCAATGGCCAGTGACTTCCTGTCTTAGAGTACATCTTTCAAACTCCTTGGCCTAACGTTCACAGGAAACATGAGCTGGAACAATACTATTGAAAACATTGCTAGGGCCGCTGCAAAAAAGGTAGGCTCTCTCTACCGTGCTAGAAAACTACTGACACCTGAAAGTATCCTGTATCTCTATAAGGCCACCATTCGTCCATGTATGGAGTATTGTCGTCACATCTGGGCTGGTGCGTCTACTACTAGTCTCTCGCTCCTAGACAAGGTTAAAAAAGCGTCGCCAATCTGATAGACCCTGAACCGGCATCTAAGCTTCAGCCTCTGTCCCATCGACGAAACGTTGCATTCCTCTGCTTGTTCTACAAGTATTGTTGGTGAGTGCTCTGACGAACTGCAGACACTTGTTCCCCCACGTCGCAGACACCCTCGACAAACCCGACAGGCAGCTAAATCCCACCCCGACACAGTAGATATCCCTAGATGCAAAAGATCCTTCTACTCCAGTAGTTTCTTCCCCATAACCGCTAGACTCTGGAATTCCATTCCAGGATCATGCTTCCCTAACTGTACTGACGTGCAGAAGTTCAAGTGCAACGTGAACCGAAATCTTGCTGCCCAAATCCCTACATAGTGCTCCCGTAGTTGCTGACCCTGATAGTAGCCTCCTACACCTGAGTGGCAATGTGCCTTGTTTGGGGTGAAAATGTAATAATATATATATATATATATATATATATATATATATATATATATATATATATATATATATGTATATATGTATATATATACAAACATGTATGTTTGTTAGCTCGGATAAGAAAAAACGTCACGCTCGAGTAAAACGCCGCCATATTCTCAGTCAAAATAATTATTTTTATTTTATTAAAATATTCTCATGGATATATTTATTAATAGTCTTGCATCAATAAAACATTAACAATCTCAGACGACACGGGTGTCACACAAAGCGACCCCAAGAAAATAAAAATTGCCCATTTGTTTGAAGTATAACATCTCTGACAAGTGTCATCTCGACATTTAGCAAGTAGATTCGACAAAATACTTGAACATTTGATCTGACTCTAGACGAACTCCCGCGCCCAGCAATCCCTAAATCTAACCATAAATAAATGATAACTAGGGAATAAAGGAAAAATTGAGGCAACAAATTTCCACACACAAATTAAAACGCTTTACCCCTTCTTTGAGTGAGAGAGCAAACAGAAACCTATCGCACAAATCACAATGAGAAAAAAGCATAACACAATTAAATAGATGAATTAAAGACAAAAAACACCACTTTTTATACTCTTTTTCTTTATTTAATTAGTGAGCCGTGGAGATTTACACAGTTGTAAATGAATAAAACTAAAATTAACCATATATTGAAACAGTGAATGACAGACGCTCGCCAACACACACACAAACTCACGCACACAAACACACACACACATATATATATTTATGTATATATATGTGTATGTATATATATATATATATATATATATATATATGTGTGTGTGTGTGTGTGTGTGTGTGTGTATATGAGTATGCATGTATCTAAGTATGTCGTACAAACGAGGTGGACTTTACAGTTCACTTAGTGTTATATATTTTATTAAGAACAGATTGTATTTTCAAGGAAAGTTTGCAGATTTATAAACGCTCACGCTTACACTCACATGGTATATATATATATATATATATATATATATATATATATATATATATATATATATATATATATATATATATATATAAGTGTGAGGCGAGATCAATGGAAATAGAATTCTAACAAACGAGAGAAATATAACAACAACAGAGTTATGCGTTAATTTTTATTTCTAAACTTTCTCTAAATGAATGTGATTAAGAAAAAAAAAAACACCAGTATAAATGTTTGAAAGTTTTTCATGTGCAAAGTGTGACGCTCTTCTATTTCAGGAACAGAAGAAGACGTTGAGAATTCAAAGGAAGAAGCGATCTTGCATTGTTAAAGGGAGAGGTATTTTTCGTAACATCATATAGTCGTTAATACGCCTTTACAAGGAATGAACCTAGTTTATAGTTTTCTTTAAAAAATATGTATTTTTAAATTCAAATATAGGTGCTTAATAGAAGTGAAATAACTGTGTTTTTCTTATGTAATTTATTGATTGAGATTATATGTTTTATTTATTGTAGTATACTTTCCATAGTGTGCTAGGGTTTACCCGTGGCTACCGAGAGTAAAGAAGGGTGATGCACATGACAGCGTGACGTCATTATTAGATGCAGTTGTAGGTATATCGCCTAGGCTATCAGCAGCAGTTTCCTCTAGTTTTCAGTTTGCTAATATTGTGTCTGCTTGCGTTGTTCCAAATTACCTGGGAAATTATCCAAAATACCCTAAAGTTCATACATTTTCTTTTCCTAAATTTTCTCAATTTTGATACGCATTATTAGAAGGGAAAAATGTGTATTCCAACCTAATATAGTAAAGTAAATAATGTTATTTGTTAATAATTAAACGTGTATTTAAATAGAACTGTATTGAAGTACTTTCATTACGTTTGCTAACATTGTTAATATAAATGAAAGAAACAATAATATTTATTGCTAATACAACAAATATTATATTGATATTTTTAACTTATTTCTTATGAGGCGAAAAAAAGCTTTTTTTTTTCTCATAGGAAGTCACGGGAAGGTTGAAAATTTCATTTAATGCTCTTTCAGGTTTGCAAATTATAAACAAATAATTTTTACATGAGAATAATTGTAAAAATGTCTTTTTCTGTAATGAACAAAACCTTCTATTCCCAAATTATTTTGAAGTTCTTTTTTTTTTCTAAAGTCGGTTTGTAAATTATTCATCACGAGTCTATAAATGAAATTAGCCGTGACTGAGCGTTATATTAAAACTGATTGTTTCTTTTTAAAATAATAAACAAATACTTTTTACATGAGAATAATTGTACAAAATATAGGTTTAATAATAAGTGAAACTTTTCTTTGAGTATTTCCAAATCATTTGGAAGTTCTACTTTTTTTTCGAAAGTACTTTTGAAAATTATTCACCATGCGACTATTAATGAAATTACCGGTGACTGAGCGTTATATATTAAAAGTGATTGTTTCCTTTTTAGAATTATAAACAAATAATTTTTACATGAGTATAATTGTTAAAAATATTGTTTTGACACTTATTCACTTGCCTCCCCACGAGGGAACAGTTAGATACAAGGTCGGTTTTTTCATGTGGGAAAATCTAGCTCCCCTAAAAAGGGCACTATGGATAGGAACAAAAAAATTAAAATTGTGTCAGTCATGAAGGGTTTCTCCTTCACTGACCGAGGACAGAACAAATGAAGTGTAGCATCAGAACAGATACTACACTGATTATTATTATTGTACATGTTTTTTACTGTCTTTTCTCATATTTTAACAATAGTTTACATTATTATATGAATATTTTCTTTAATTGTGTTTTTATGTATGTGAACCTCATTTTTGGCCTGAGGATATAATAAAGGAGAAGTCAAAATTCGATGATAAACCGTTGTGAAATAAACACGCAAGTTGAGAACATTAGTCAGAATCATACAATGTATCAATCCTCATCTGTAAAGTTCTAACAAAATAACATTCAGCCCATGTGATTTTCTCTAAATTAAATCAACAAATATTTCTGCACTAGTAACTTTTATTGTTTGTTTGTATTTAAATTATTTGGTTTATTTCAATATTTGTATTATATCGTTTGTTTTCTTTCTAAACATTATTTATCGTTTGCTTTCATTTTTAAAATTATTCATCGTTGGTGTTTAATATGTTATTTACTTCTTGGTTTCCTAAATTCATACTTAACTTTTATCAGTATTAAATTGCATATCGCTTTAAAATTACTTAATTTTACATAGATAATATTTATATTTAATATTGAAATAAGTTCAGTTTCAGTATTAATCGAACTGTGTTCGTTTTTCTTTTTAAAGATGTGTTATTGCTCTTTTTCGAATGGCCCTGATATAGTACTGATAGTCTGATAAAACTTATCTACATTACCTGCTGGCATTTTTTCAAGTTAAAAGGCCGTCTTCTTACTCTCGGTAGCCGTGGTTTACCTGTGTCTACAATTAAATTATTTTTATTTGATAAAAGTTTATAATAACATTAACAAATGTCGTTACATTACAGAACACATAACTTGGGTTATTTCTTTTGCAATGAAAATACTAGATCTTTCTTGTCACAGAGAATTAATATGAAAAGTGTTTGTTAAATGTTGTGAAAAAGAAGCATCGATTGTATGTTAATAAGACGCGAGAGGAATTCGAATTTTAGTCTTTTTTGAGATATTGGAATGAGGAGGAGAGGATAGGGTTTTTATAGTGTTTTTTTTACATACAGCCAACTCTTCTTTTTTCACAATATTTGAGGAAACATGCTGGTATGAACTCCCGTATAAGCTGTATCGCGCGAAGAGTTCTTTTGTTTCAGTAACCTGCTAACCGTCACATAATCATGGCTATGTAACAATATATTGTTTATAAAATGCATTACAATAACATATATACTCTTCTCTTCTTCGATACTAAGCATTGTCATGTGAACCTTATTAAACTTTAATGATTCATTTTATATCTGGAAAACAAAAACGCCAAATTGTATATAAGGCTATTACAAACATTATTATCTAATTCTAACAACTGTTTTTAATATTTTTTTTATCAAAAAACCAGCATATATATATATATATATATATATATATATATATATATATATATATATATATATATATATATATATATATATATATATATATATAGACATTCACGCCACTTAAGAATGCGGGTGATTATGTTTGTGGTATTCATTGAAACACTAGCATTGTAATCGTTTTTAGAAAAGCGGTTCAATAAGAACGAGTTTATATAATACTTGAAGATGAGCATAGTGTAGCCCGATGGAAAGTAAAACAATTAAACAGAGTTTTACAGGGTGGCAATTATACGAAAGAAGCTTTGTTCATAGAATGCACGTTTCGGTTTAGGTATCGATAAAGAATGGATGGATTTATTGATAGTAATTTTGTTGTTTGTTTAATACAGTCAGGTCATGTCATATGCTACTGGTACAATGTAACATAGTACTGCCTGTCGCATGGTCGCGTTACCGGCGACTAAACCGGTTCCCCCACCAGCCTGTCTGGTGAAGAGCGTGGCTAGTTTCCGAGAAGGATTAAAAACAAGACCTTTCACAAGGGCACACGTACCCTCCTTCGGGGGGGGGTCAACGCCCAACTAGCATCATGCATATATATGAGCGTGTGTGTGGGGGTGCGTGTATGTGTGTGTGCCTCTAAGTACCGGTCGCATCGGCTGTGTGATTGTTTATAACTAAACGTTTATAATAGGAAGTTTCCCTGGATCTGTGGATGTATATGTTGTTGGGTGGGTGTTTATAAATATACAGGTGCATCTGTGCATCTATGGGGGTTCATGGCGGCTTTTAAGTAGTGTATATGTGTTTATGTATATATTTGTACATAGGTGTATGCTGGTTGGTGCATGGACACGGATGAATTTTCTGTGTGTTTATGAATATTGGTGCTTGCGGGTTTACGCATATACATATGCGTATGTGAATATAAGTGTGTGTGTGTGTGTGTGCGTGCGATCAGTTCCATAACGCGACCCAGTGCATCTGTCATCCACCACCACTGCGGAACCGATCTCCCAAGGGCTTGACAGATGTACGGAAGTGTAGCTGTCAGGCAAGACTGTGCTGGCCTCCAGGCGGTCGCTGCAGGAAGCTGAACTTCAGACTAACAGTGCAGGGATCTATGGGAGGTTCAACCTTGACAGAAACCCAGAAACTCTGACGCTCTGTTAAAGCAGTTTAAGAAAGTTGATGCCACTCATTCTCTCTAGTCACTGACACCAATGAGCTGCCGACTCGTCTTAGGCAATCCTTGCCGGTCTAGCGTACCCCATTGGAGGACAGGGGTTAAATAACAACTGGCAAAACCCACTTCCTCCTTAAACTATCTTGTCAGCAAATTACTTATGAAACATTAAAAGAAAACAGAAAAAAGAACTCATACTGGTAGGGCGTCGCCCACGATAATAAGGCTCACAATACAGACGACTTTAAGTTTGCATCGTGGAACATACGTATGATGCTTGCCAGATCTGATTCGACATGACCATAAAGAAGAAGTGCGATTATATCGTGCGAATTAGAAAGACATGACATCGATATCGCTGCTCTGAGTGAAGTCAAGTTCAAAGAGAGCGGTTTCATTAGAGAATCCAGCTACACCATTTAGTGCAGTGGTAAGGTCTCTAGTGAGAGAAGCGAGTCCTGTGTCGGACTAGTCATCAAAAACGAGCTAGTGACGAAACTGATAGACGTGTCTCACACGACAAATGACAGGCTTATGATACTCAGACTACCTTTATAAGAAGACCGTTGGTGTACCCTGATAATGGAAACTATTGATATATTCAACCACCAGTTAGTCAGTACACATTATTTACATAGGCGTCATAACTTATCAATACCGATATTCCACTCAAGGATAAGGGGTAAGGCGTGTACATTAGTCAAAAGGACAATATATTAATTGATAGTAATGGAAGTTCGGTAAATTTGTTTACTCAAGTGGAACGGCTTATCAAAAACTTGTTCACGTTGGACTTGAAGACAACCATATTAATGACAGCTGGAAAGCAGGAAAACGGAAGACGATTCCACAGGCGTGCAGTTCTAAGAAAGAAGCTTTGATCATGGAATCTATGTTTAGGTTTAGGCACAGATAAAGAGTGGGGAAATTATTGATAGTGTTTTCAGCTAGTCGAATGTTTCTTGTGAAAGTTTGGCGAGGCGGGCCCATAGATTGAAGCTCAGTCAAACACCTTCCATGAAAATGACGATAAAGCAGAGACAAACTCGCAACATCTCTTCTGTGAGACAGAGGCTGAAGCGAAGAGAAAAGGACATCTCCCTCCAGACCACGAAGTCTATTTTGAACCCTATCAAGGCAGGGCAAGTATTTTCTAGCAGCTCCTGCCCATATGTGGCAACAGTATTCCATCCTTGGACATATCAAGCTCTCATATAGATTGATAATTTTATCAGGAGTGAGGTATCTACTGGATTGATAGAAGGATCCGATAATTTTTCCAGCGGCCATGGCAACAGATTTTATGTACGTATTCCATTTAAGATCAGGAGTAAAGGTCAAACCCAAAAGCCTGTTAAAACTTGAGACCTCCCCTAGACAAGAGCCATTCATGTCTCCTTCTCCCACATCAGGGGTCTACGTAGAACGTAGACTTGCATTCGTACCAAAACTAATAGAACTTGGCCAATTTTCTCAGATATTCTTTTAAAGATAGTAACTCCGCTGTTATGGGGGCGATAGAGAGTAAATATAAATGCTTTACTGTGAGCTAGTGCTACTTGGAAGCACATATAGGGTAAGTTAGAATCTTCTCTGGAGATGCCCTTGCACATAGAAAGCCATCTTTTATATAGACACATATTCCATGCCCATGGCGATCTTGGGGGTCAGATTTGGAAGTTAGGTTAGAGTATTGTTTAATTACGAACTCATTTAGGGAAATAGTCTGTCCAATTCCGGTTTTCCTTAAAAATAAAAGGTCTGGTTTAGTCTCTTGTAATTAGGATTCAACCTCTGGAAGGTTCGAACGTGGACTTGCATTCTTACCAAAACCGGATAAGATTATACACATTGCAGATTTTAACGTCAAGGTAAGACAGGATCATATCACTCGTTCTCGAGAACTAGGGAAGTATGGATGTGGTAAAGTCAACTCAAATGGGGATCTCCTCCTTTCACTCTGCACTGAGCATCAGCTTTGCATCACAAACACCTTCTTTAAACACAAGCCTGTTCACAGGAACTCCTCGAAGTAAATATTGGCACCTCATTGACTTCGTCATCACTCGTCAACGTGTCGTCCCAGATATCCTGGACACAAGAGCAATGAGGGGAGCAAACTACAACACTGACCATATTATGATCCGGACACAAGCAATATTCAAACTGAGACGCAAAATACAGATAAATACCTCCCTAAAAGCTGGATGCCAACTGCTTGAAACGTCAAAATGTAAGAGAAGAGCTGGTGAATGCTCTCAATGAGAGACTTGCTGAACCAACCGGGGATGTAAACTCAAATTGGCTGTCCTTCAGAGAAACTGTTTATGAAACATCCAAAGAGTGCCTCGAACTGGTCGGGAAACGTTATGAAGACAGCTTCGATGAGAACTGCGCAGAAATCAAGCAACTAATCAACCAGGGAAACGCTGCAAGAGGTTCAATGTTGTTCAGGAACACTAGCTCCATCACAGCAAATTTCGCTAAGGCAAACACCAATCTCTAGAGCAGATGTAGGTAACTTAAGAACAGTTGGTGGATAGCTAAAGCTGCTGAACTACAGATTCTGTCTGGCACCAATGACATGAAGGGTGTCTATGGGAGTATGAGAGCACTCTCCGGCTCAAATATGAGCCATCCTATAAACTACATGCAAGCGACAATTCACCTCTCCTCACTGACAAATGCGAGCTTCTAAAACGATGGAGTGAGCATTCCAAAACATTGCTAAACCAGACGCCAGGCATTAACGAACGAGCAATACTCAACCTGGAGCAGTTCTCGGCACAGCACTGGATGGACAGATATCCTGACTCAGATGAAATCTGCAAAGCAATGCTGATGTTATACGATGGTAAATCAGCTGGGTATGGCGGCATATACCGTGAGATCATCAAGCAAGGAGGACAAAAACAACTTAGCACACTCTGCACACTCATACAGATTGTCTGGACAATTGCAACTGTCCCTCAAGATTGAGTAGACGCAAAGCTAGTGACCATATTCAAAAAGGGAGATCGCAGGCTGTGCGGTAACTACAGGGGTATATCACTGCTCTCAGTCCCTGGGAAAGTGTCCGCTCGTTTTCTCCTGAACAGGCTTACAGGGCACGCTGAAACCTTGCTACCTGAGGCACAATGTTGATTCCGTGCAAACAGAGGCACAGCGGATATGATCTTCTCAGTCAAACAGATTCAGGAAAAGTGTGTGGAGCAAAATATGGGGCTGTACATGAGTTTGGGTTTTTTTACGAAGGCTTTCGACACGGTGGATTGAAGCACAGTTTGGGAAGTCTTGATGAAGCTTGGCTTTCCTGCACACCACCAGCCTTGTTAGAGCCGTTCATTTAGGTATGAAAGCCACAGTTAATCTGAAGGGCGAGCTCCCCCATCCGTTCGACGTGAAGAATGGTGTCAGACAGGGCTGCGCCCTCGCACCAGCTCTCCTCTCACTCTACCTGTCAGTTGTGCTTCGGCATGCCTTTAGAAATTGTGATAAAGATGTTTTTATACGATCTAGGCCGGGAGCATACCTTTTCAATGCAAATGCATAAAAATCCGCAAAAAGAACAACAAAGATAGTCGTACGGGAGCCCATGTTCGCTGATGTCACCGCATTTGTCGCGCATAGTCACGAGGATGCTCCGAACATAAAAACTCGCTTCGCAGGATAAGCCAAGGCTTTCGGATTGAAAATTAACACTCCCCTTGACTACCAGCAAAAAGCCAGCCAATTAAGATTCAGTGCCAGGAGTATTACAATGTCAGCAAATTCAAATACCTAGGGACCACCGTTATGAACAACAACAAAATGGACGAGGAGATTTCCACAAGAATGGCTTACGCTTCCATATCCTATGGAACTCCCACACAGAAGGTCTGGCAAAATAAAGACCTGCCTTTCAGATCTAAATTCTTGGTGTGCCGCGCCATCCTCTTCTCGTCACTCTTATACTCTGCAAAAACTTGGCCAGTGTACAAACTGGTAGCCCTACAGCTCAACATCTCTATGATGAGACACCTTCGGAAGATTTTAAATGTCAAGTGGTATGACTTTGTTTGCAACAGGGAGATCCTATCACAAGCCAACCTCCCAAGCATGTATGACCTGCTCATCCGGAAAAAAACCTGAGATGGGCCGGGCACGTAAACAGAATGGAGAACTCCCGACTACCAAAACCGATACTGGTTTCACAAGTGGGGTATATGGTACGGGGCATAGGCAGACCTAAGCTCAGATTTCGTGACACCGTCAAACGAAATCTAAAGGACAGATTGATCCCTACTGGAAGCTAGCAGATCCTCAGACGCGACCGTGACACCTGGAGAATGATGGTTCACAGGAAGTCGTCTTCGGACACGAAGGACATCACATGATGATGATGATGATGATGATGATGATGATGATGATGAATTTGGTTTGACTATTGTTTTTTGTGAAAGTTTTGCAAGACAAGACAATGGTTAAAGCTTAGTGTAACGCTTACAATGAAGATAACTATTGAATAGAAACAACATCCTAACGCCTATTCTGTGGAAACGTGTTTGTTAAGAAAGGGAATTAGATAGAAGATTACAAATTCGGCTATTAACTCTGTCATGCAAGAAAATTTTCAATTAGTCTCTGCCCAGATGTGCCAAAAGTATTCTATACTCGGACGTTCTTTACACATATACATTTGAGAGGAGTATAGCATAATTAATTAATTCTTTGTTATTTTTTATTTATATTTATAATATGACGTATTCCTATATTGATTTCCATATGTAATGTGTTTTATTATAATAAGTAAATAAAGGTAGCCTGTAATGAGAATAAGAACAATAGGCTTGTATAAAATAGAAGATAAGTATCCATCAACATATATTATAATAGGTGATACATAATCGGAATAGATTGCAAATATCTGTCCGAAATCACAATATGGTCGAACGTAATATTTGAAAAAAAAATGAACTAACAACAATTTTAATATTATAATGGTAATATCGTTCGACAAATTATGTATGAGTTTGTTAAAAATATAACATTAGCAAATATTAAAGCCGTAAGATGCATTTGAAGCTACATCAGATGCATGTTAAGTTCTAAAATATGCAAGCGAAAAATGATGTGCCACGATTTTAAATAATACTCCCTATTTTAGCGTGAATTTAATTCATTAAAATATTTAAAACATAAAATGATGACGTACACTAAAGCTTTTACAGGGGGCCATTCGGTTTAAAGTTAAATGCTCCACCTGTAAGATATATATCCAGATTATGATATGTTTTTAAGGAAGAAATGATTTGCTGGAATTCATTTATCTCCTTTTGTCGGCAGAACGTAAAATATTCTCCTTAAAAATTGTTCTTTTTTATCTAGAAGAAAAAAATATAGTTTAAAGCTAGTTTATCGGAAAATATCTGTACAAAATATTTTTAAAAACACGGCTAGATATATGAATCGTTTTTCTTTTTTTTAACTGTGACAAATAGAGTCGCCGTTTCGGAACATTTGGGAAGAGACTCACAAATACACACAGTGATCGTATATAATAGAGATACCAAACTGATTTAAGTGGAATTAGGTGTAAATTTAACTCAAAACTCAAGTAAAATTATATAAGGGTAGTATATAGGAAACAGCATGAAAAGCAAGCTTATATTAAGATAGATTGAATATCCTTATATATATATTATATATATATTATATATATATATTAATATATATAAATATATATATATTATATATATATATTAATATATATATTATATATATAATAATATATATATATTATATATATATATATGTATATATTAATATATATATATTAATATATATATATATTAATATATATATATATTAATATATATATATTAATATATATATATATATTAATATATATATATATTAATATATATATATATTAATATATATATATATATATATATATATATATATATATATATATATATATATATACAACAGTACCAACTAACCTGCATTGCCTGTAGAAGTGTGGCCCTCCGTGAAAAACGTATAATACCGTTGTTATTGCTGTTGCTGCAACCCAATCACCAACCACCTCCTGTCACGAACGGCTTTCAAAAGAGACATTACGAGCTCCTCATTGTAAGAACGGCTATCTAAGTGTCAAGAACGCGTAGAGAGAAGTAGTGCAGTCAGGGTATTGAGTAAGCACGAGCCATGAAAAATATAAAAAATAGTAGCGAGGTGGAAAATTGAAAAAAAATAGAGCAATAGGCAGCCTGGTGCCACGCCGAAATTAGTTCGTCTCAAAATTTTATTAAGAAGCAGGAATTTATTTACGCACGAAAACCTGAAATCCTACCGTAAGGAAATTAAGCGAAATTGTTTCTGTGTATTTATCATTTAATATTATTCTTTTTGTAATAACTGCAATACTTGATTTAAATTATTTCACATAACACCGTAAAAACAATACCTTAATATAAAAAGAAAAAAAAATAAACGAACAAATGAAGTGTTTTTGTTTCATTTCGGTATTAAAAAATACAAAAAAACAATATAACTGTCTGAATTCGACCAAGTTCATTAAAAAACACACACACATTTCTTCCACTGGCCACGAACGTAGCACCAGTATGTTATAAGGCGGGACAGCTACCCACTTGCTTACAATATCTGAATAACACCGTCTATACTTTTATTGCATTTACATCAAGCAACAACGCGTTAATGAAATGAGGTTAATCTGTTACTATCGCTTTCTCCTTTTGCCGAACGATGGTATTCTCTCCCTCTCTCTCTCTCTCTCTCTCTCTCTCTCTCTCTTTCTCCTACATTATCTTTGCCGATACGATAATTTAGTACCTCTCTGTTTGTCTCAAAGTTTTAGAAGAACGGGAACATGGAATCCTATCTTAAGAGAAATCCACGAAACTGACATTGTGTATTTATCATTTAGTAAATTATTTGTATTAACTGCAATACTCGGTTTAACATATTTAACATATCACCGTAAAAATAAAACCTAAAAAAAAAAAAAAAAAAAAATTAATTTCGATATTTAAAAAAAAAAAAAAATAAAAAACAATATACGTGGAAAACTTTGATAAAAAAGATAAGTATTCCTTCATTAATGTTATTTATTGCGAACAATTATCGTCATTTTTTTATTAGTTGGTTCACTGTTTCGGCTAACTATTCCTCTTACCTTCGTCAGATGGTAACGCGACGGATAGGAACTCTGAATCTCCTGACTGCATTCACTGCAATTACGGCCTTCAATAGTTGTCCTCTCACTGGCATGCTTTGGGTAAGATGGAACCGCTATCTTCAGACAATTCTCTCGTCGAACCATAAGAGATTCAACATCTTTATCAACTGCGTCACAAGCCTTGAAGATCGATCAAGGTTAAATTTTTGAGCTCATAAATGCATGTTTATTCTCTGACCTTCCATGATCGGGTCCGTACCGACTGGTGTATATTATTTAATTGGAATTCATTGAGAAGAGTATTATTTAACAATTTTATTTATTGCGGACGATTATCCTCATCCTATTTTTTTGTTAGTTGTTTCATAAAAAATGATGATTGCAATTGTCCGCAATAATTAAAAATCATAATACCCATCTCAATGAATTCGAATTAAATAATATAGTATTCCTTCGGCTCTGTACGCACGTAGCATTGTAGGTTATAAGGCGGGACCGTTACCCATTTTTCTACGAAATCTGATTGGAGGCCATATTAGGTTTTATTGTATTTAAACCAAACAATGGCGCATTAATAAAATAAGGTAACTGTGTTACTTTAATGCAATATATATATATATATATATATATATATATATATATATATATATATATATATATATCTCAGGCGATATGATTATTTAATCGATTTCTTCTTCTCTATTTCTTCCGATACGAGTATTTAAATAACCCCTTGCAACAAAGTAAATAAAAATGCAAATTGGTGGAATGTAATAGTTGGATGCAATGTCGAGGTGGCCTACGTCTCGATAAGTAAAGGGAATGTAATAATTTACATTTTCCATGAATTTTGAAATGGGTAGTGTCATCAAATAACCATGTAAGGGTTCACTATGGGGAGACGTTAGTATTTATAGTGTAAAGAACAGGAAAGTAAATGCTATGTGTAATAGTGAATAGATCAATTACGTATGAAGGGATCGAAAAATAAGTCTCCTGAGAGGATACATACGCGGTGCAAGTGAGTAACGTGACTTGTCCTAGGCGAATAGGCGATAAAATCATAACTACTTCCTCTGTAGGTTATAATTATGGTGGTGATGTCGCCTATAGTGCTAAATATGACGTTTTGGTATAACAGATTAATGTGTATATAGTTAAATAAGGTAATGTTTAATAGAGTAAACATAATAAATGTGTATATGTCACCTTATGTTGAAATATTTGGGAAATTTGCATCTCATTTATTATACATATGTGCATATATATATATATGTGTGTGTGTGTGTGTGTGTGTGTGTGTGTGTGTGTGGACGTGCGTATATGGGTGCATTTATTTAGATATAAGATAAAATGTAATGGATAATTGTCAAAACTAAAACTAAACAAATGCGATTGGTGGGGTTGGAAAAGAGATACACATTTTGAATTAATAAAAACTCACGTAGATAATGAGAGATCCCCAGAGTATTTCTAAGAAAAAAAGGATGTACATATGAATTACAAATTGTTTTACATGAATTGTATGGACTCCGTATTATGCTTAGCCCCATTAAATTGACATTTGTGAACACTTCCTTATGATAATGGCAAACATAATATACTACATTTAATTCGACCATTCACATCAATCCATACGCTTGTGCTACTTTAACAATTTAATACACTATAAGGCAGGATTAAGCTCAAATGGATTAATTCCGATCTAGAAAACATAAATTCAAATATTTGTTATTAAAATACCTGTTCATGACTTTCATAACACTGGGAATTAAAAAATAATTTGAAATTGAATCACTTAAGTAACTGTTTAAAAATCCGTTGACAGTAAACTATAGATGAATAGGTAACTCTATTTTACATTCAGAGTTACTTACTACAAGAAAAACCCACGAGCAAATCACATCCATTATCTATACACATATGAATTTGTTTTTTTTTTAATTTTTTTTTTAGTGTGTATTCAAAAGCAAAAAAGAATTTGTTATATATTGGTCGTGGAATTGCATTCATTTACAAAAGCTGTAGTTAATTAGCACATCTTTTTAGTTATTTTTCGGTTTTCTGAGGGGACGATCATCCTTAGTTAACTATTACCTGTAATTATGCTGTATTTATGCGGATAACACAACCATCTATCGCAATACATCAAAAGCCGTAAATGTCGAAGTAATCTCTGATCTTGAGTGCCTGGCACAATGGGGGAGAGGTGGCTGGTTACTTTTATGCATATAAAACCAACCTTCTATCTTCACGTCATCAACGCACTGATGGCCATCTCTCATAAATTAGAATAGATGGATGTCGTCTTCGAGAGGTTCCAGTTTTTACAAACTTCTTGGATTGACATTTACACGTGATCTGAAATGAAATACGTACATGAAATACTTTTCTAAGATCTCTGGAAAAATGGTGGGATCCTTCTATCGATCCAGTGAATATTTAACTGCTGTCAATATAAATGGCAGATGCCTCCAAAGTTGGAGTACTGCTTCCACTTCTTGGCAGGGGTTGCTTAAAACAGCTTATCCTGCCTTGGCAGAGTACAAAATGACCTTCGCAGCCTCGAAGGGTATCAACTTTTCTCTTCCCTGCAACCGCACTCACACATATGCCACATTGAAAGTCTGTCTTTGTTTTATCGTTATTCCCAAGGAAAACGTTCGTCTGAGCTCAAATCTCATGTCCGTAATCTTTCACGAAAAACAACCGTTTAGCTGAAGCCACTGTCAATAATTTTCTCCACGCTTTATCTGTGCCTAAATCAAGACGGAGTTTCCATGAACAAAGATTCTTTCTAAGAAGTGCACGCCTGTGGCACTCTCATCTGATTCCCTGTTTTCAACCTAACTAAAACTTGGATGTCTTCAAGTCCAACATAAACAAATTCCTGATAAACAAGTTCCAGCTTAAGTTATCCAATGTATCGAATATCCATAACTAACGATTACTACGATAGTGTACGTCTTATTACTGTACTGCATTAATCTTTATCCTCGAGAGGTATCCGTGGCTAGATTAATTGTGACTCCTATTTAAAAAAGAAAATAATAATTTAAATCATGCATTTAATCCTTGCATAATATTTGTGTAAAAAGGTTATAGCAAATACCGAACACTTTTCTATATATACATTTCTATGTGAGTATGTGTAATATATATAAATATATATATATATATATATATATATATATTTATATATTTATATAACGTCATATATATATACGTATATATATATATATATATATATATATTTGTAAAAAAAGTTGTCCGCGGTTGCTATAATATTTTACAAAAATATTATATATATATATATATATATATATATATATATATATATATATATATATATATATATATATATATTAAAACGTTTAAAATATTTCGTATCAAACTCTTCTCTCAGTTTTTTTTTATCTAAAAAACGGCATTTTATATATAGGATATATTACCATCGCACAAAGCCAACAGATGTAACCAGCAGCAATCCAGATCAAACAGACAGAAGTAACTGTAAGAAAGAAATAGCGACATCTAAGAGAGGATTTACTGAAACCACCCCAAAACGCATTGAATCTCTACAATTAGGAATCCCTGACCTCTGGAAAATCTTCAACAGTGTAGTATATAAGTGGCTATCAACAATTCCCCCATTATCAAAACATCATTTGTCTTTTTTTGCTAAGCAACCGAGAAAACTAACATCCTTGCAAGTAGGGTTGCCTCAAACTCAACACAAGACCCTGCTAACTACCCTTTCCCAGACTTTCTTTGTGAACAGACGCCCACTTTACGATCTTAGAATAAACCCTTCTCAGGTGCATGACATTGCAAAAACAGGTGGACCTTATCTCATCCCGGTCGTACCATCAAAAATTGCTCAACCGAATAGCTCCAATCCTCTTCAAAATATACAACAAATGCCTTAATAAATATTGCTTTCCTGCCTGCTGGAAAACTGTTTCTAGTGTTCCAGTTTCAAGAATTCTAGCGAAAGAACTGACCCAGCAAATAACCCCCATTAGCCTCCTCACATTTTTGTCAAAATATTGGAGTCCATTATTAACCAAGCTCTTATCTATCACCTTACAGATGCTAAACTTCTTATCGACCAACAATATGGATTTAGGCAAGCCCGTTCCACAGCAGACATTCTAACTGTAATCTCCTAGCGTATATACCATTTACTTCACAAAGCGTATATACCATTCAATTGACAAATCAAGGGGAGGTAGAGCGGTAGCTCTAGCTACATCTAAGCGTATGCCACGAAGGTCTTCTCAGGAAAATCAGATTATACCGTATCACTGGAAGAATCACTAACATAATTAAATCCTTCTTAGATATGAGGAAAATCCAGGTTGTCCTCGATGGTCGTATATCTAAACAATATGATAAAAATGCGGGAGTTCCCCAGGGCTCTATTATTGGACCTCTACTATTCCTTATATTCATAAATTACCTCCCTAACCAAATTGTCTGTGTGATTGGTGTATATGTGGATGATACCACGCTCTATAAGAGACATGACAGGAAATCAAATGAACACATATCAAAAGAAATGGCAGAACTACTAGAGGATGACCTCCAATCGGTAGTGGAAGGGGGGGCTAACATGGATAGTCACACTCAATGCTTACCCGTCTAAACTTGATTCCTTCAATAACTACAAGAAAGTGTCTCTACCATCAATAGCAATGGCCAACGATTCTTTATCTGAGAGCACCTCTTTTAAACTCCTCGGCCTAACTTTCACAGGACACATGAGTTGGAACAATTACATTGAGTTCATTGCCAGGACCGCTGCAAAAAAGGTAGGTTCTCTCCACTATGCTAGAAGCAACTGACCCCTGACAGTATCCTGTACATCTAATGACCACCACTCACCAATGTCTGGAGTATTGTTATCATATTGGTCTGGTGCATCTGCTACTAGTCTCTCACTCCTAGACAAGGTTCAAAGAGAGTCGCCAACCTAATAGGCCCTGAACTATCATTCAATATGCAGCCTCTGTCTCATCGACGCAATGTAGCATCCCTCTGCCTGTTCTACAAGAATTTAACGCTGTATGTTCCAACGTGCTGCAACCACTTTTACCCCCTCTACGTAAATACCCCTGACAAACCCGACAAGAAGTATAATCCCACCCCTTTACAGTAGAGATCCCTAGATGTAAGAGAGACTTCTACTACAGTAGTCTCTTCCTCAGGACCGCTAGACTTTGGAAATCCCTGCAAGGTTTCTGCTTCCCCAACTGTACTAACATGCATAAGATCAAGTGTAACGTGAATCGACATCTTGCTGCCAAACTCCTCACCTATTACCGCTGTAGCCTGTACCCTTAATAGTAGTCCCCAACATCAAAGTAGCAACGTTCCTTGTTTGGGGCGAAAATATATATATATATATATATATATATATATATATATATATATATATATATATATATATATATATATATAGAGACAGAGAGAGAGAGAGAGAGAGAGAGAGAGGATAATCAAACACAAGCGAAAATTTATATTTGCGTTTTGCTGAGGAAAATTGGCGCAAAAGTGTCAACATTTTATAAAATGTGCAATTTTCCTTGAGAAAGTGGAACGGGCCATTTCGAATATGCATGGGAAATGTAATAGGTATTGGTTAATGCAATAATTTTTAGTTCTCCCGTAAACATCTTATCGCTCAGGCATAAACTCCAAAAGAAAAAAAGGTAAATCATGTGTGCTTTTTTGTTTCGGTGGGTACTCACCAGTGTTTTTTCTCATTTTTTAATCATTACTATATATTAGGTTCAATCTAATATAATAATAAATACCAAATTCGTATTAATCAAAATATCAAACTAAAGCATATTTAATGATCGGTCGATCCCGGGCAGCTTGATAGTCTCTAGCAAAACACGAAATGACGATATCCTTTAAGAAACAAGAGTTACAGATAATATATACGACTCATTTCAAATCTCGAGTCTGTAGACTGAAAATTGACAAAACAAGTTTGGTAGGGAAATGTACACACAGACAAACACTAATAAAGACACTTTCACTTTTATAGATGTATAGATTTCTTTACTAAGTCATCGATATACATATGTATATATATATATATATATATATATATATATATATTATAAACGCACACAGATAAAGAGAGAGGTATTATATGACATGTGAAGCTCTATTGAGACGTGTTATTCGTTAAAGTTCTTAATCTCTTCATTCATTATTTGCGGGCTTTTCGATAGCAAGAACAAATGCAAATTCGCACGATTTTTTTGTTCCAGTTCAATCTAGGCGAAAAAGCTGCCGAGGCAGCTCGTGATATCATTGATGCGTTTGGCCCATGACAACGAACGAACGTTTGGAACAGCAGTTATTCCAGAAAATTTCGCAATGGATACGAGAGCTGCAGAGATGAACACGCTCACACCTGGCTGACTGCCGTTGATAATGACCATTTGCAAGCTTTAATTGAAGCCGAACCTCGCAAAAAATATACGAGAAATTGCTGTTTTACTCAGGGTCGACAACTCAACAGTCATTCACGATTGAAAGCAAATATTCCGAAAATTGGATACATTGGTGCCTCATAAATTTAATGATCCTAAAAAGAAAATTGTTGTTTTAAGGTGTCCCCTGCACTCCTTCTAGCAATAAGTTCGACCCATTTCTCGAGCACATTTGGACGTGGTGGTTTGATGCCGGGAGATATCCACAACACTTCACGAAGCAGAAGTTACACCAAAAAGGTTATGTTGACTGTTTGGTGGTATGCGACCGGTCTCATCCTTCCAGCGTCTTGAATCCAGGCGTAAGGATTACGGCTCAGTACTGCCGAGAAATTGACGAAATGCACCAGAAAGTCCAATAAAACGATTACAGTAAAGAAGTGCTGCTAAAAAAATGCTTAAAAATACGGGATGATACCGAATCGACGGTTAATGACCTCATCACTTTCAGAACTCCAGACTTTAAAGTCATTGGGATAAATGACCTTGTTTCGCGCTTGCAAACTCTGTCGATTCTAGTATTGTTTCTTCGATTAAAAAAGTTTTTTGTTCTGGCAGAAGTTATGATCTCTTGAAGTTGAGCGTGAAACACCGGCATTAGGTTTGCACCAATTAATATTAAATTTGAATTTTTTTCACGTAGGATCATTTTTATTCGAAATACCATCGATTAAAGACGATTCTTCCTGATTGTTTCTTCACCCGTACTTACTTAGTAAATTAAATGTTAGTTTCATTTAGGCATTTTATTCTTTTCTCCTATTAACTCGACATACAGTGCCACGCAAAAGTATTGGATACATTACATTTTTCTACATAACTTTAAACAGGGTTCACGATTTTACCGAAAATGTAGTCAGTATATTGCTATTACTATTCTAAATTACCAAATTAAAGTTTAGAAGGTGTATATTTAAGGAAAATATGCATTTAGAAACGCAAACTTATTGGATACATTTATTAAAAAATATTTTTCTGAAACAAATTCAAATGACTTTTTAGTGTGTTGCAATACTGAAAACGAGTTATCAGAGATTTATATTTAAAAAAAAATGTATAAAATTCCGCCAGTTGGGCTCATTGTTCAATGTCAACAATTTTCTTCATAGCAATGCCTAAAACGAACGTGTTGTCAATAGACATTCATCAAAAAACCATTGATATGCACCAAGAAGTAAATGGTATTGAAGAATATCAAGGAATCTTAATCTACCATTTAGTTCTGTTGGAAACGTTATTAGAAAGTTTAAAGTTTGAAGCTGTTGCAAATATTCCAAGATATAGTTTCTCAAGGAAATTAAACGAAAAAAATTAAGATGGGTAAGCAGGAAGATAGAAAAACACTTTTCTTCCTTCTGGTGAAATTAAAACCAACCTCAGAGATCTGCGATTAATGTGAGCAAGGGTACAATATGTAGAGTTGTAAATCTTGCAGGTTTTGTATCAAGGACCCAAAGAACAATTCCATTAGTGAAGCTTAAACATGTCAGATCACATTTGAATTATGTTAAAACGTATGGGGAATAACCCATAGACTTTTGGAACAAGGTCATTTGGTCAGACGAAACGAAAAACGACCTCCTTGGAAGAACCGCAGGGACATATTTATGGCGTAAAAATGACACCTCCTATGCCAAAAAGAATACCACTCCTATAGAAAACTTTGGCTCGATTATAGTATGGGGTGTGTTTAATCCAAAGTTATCAGTGAACTAGAAATCAGCAATGGTAGAATGAATGGACGTATGTGCAGGGAGATTTTGGTGAAAAACCTCCAGAAATATGATTTGTTGGGACACAATAGCAATGTCGTGTTTCAGCAGGGCAATGATCCTAAGCATACTGCCAAACTAACCAAAGAATGGCTTAGAAATAACGAAATTGGCTTTCTTATTTGTCCCAGTCTGTCTCCATACCTAAACCCAGTGGAAAATTTGTGGAAAATATTGAAGAGAAATGTTAACAAGAGGAATCCACAAAATATTACACAACAAGAGCAGTTCTGCAAAAAAGAATGGACGAAGTAACAGCACATCTTTGCAAAACGCATGTGTCCAACTATAGAAAGCGATTGGAAGCTGGTGAACGCAATAAAGACTATGTAACCAAATATTCAATCAATGTATCCAATTCTTTGCGTTCGTTGATTTATAATTTTACTTTAATATAAACTTTCTATACTTTAATTTTGGAATTACGAACCAAAATATTAGTTAAAATAGTAATAAGAATACACTGACCAAATTTTAGATAAAATCTTGAACCCTGAAGAAAAATTTGATGTATCCAATAATTTTGCGTAGCACTTTATATTTTTTAATCTGAATGTGTGTGTCTTATGGTTGAAAAGTTATTTCTTGACTTTTTATACAAATATATAAACAAATCACATACATAAAAATATAGAGAAAAATGTTTGTATTTACGATACCCGTGTTAATCCAATATTACGTAAGTATACACCATGTACAATATCTGCATGAATATAATTACACGTGATAATTTACGAAAGATGATCAATCACATAAGGAAATTAATTAAAGTGTATTTTTAAAAGAAGATGCACATTAGCTAAACCTTTTGCATGAAATGCAATTTCACGATCAATGGTCTTCTTTTATATTGAAATAAACTAATAAAAGGAGGTTAATATCAAAATTAATACACAAAATACTCCCATATATATATATATATATATATATATATATATATATATATATATATATATATATATGTATATGTGTGTGTATTAATTCGATTTTCTATCCGTTTGTTCACAATTTCATTAACAGGTCCAAAAGCTTCCATTCGTTTATTTTTATTTATTTCTATATAGTATTGTTAATGAAAAAAAAGGAAAACCATAGATCACCTGATTCGCATATTATAGTAACGAAAATTTGATAAAATAGCGGTCTCTTTGTTAATATTTCTAGCGAGAGAATTGTTGTAAGTGTTATATTTAAAAGTGTTATAATATAAACTTAAACCACAATTATGTTGATAGTATATTTAAAATTACATTTTCACCCCAAACAAGGCACGTTGCCACTTTGATGTACGGGGTTATTATCAGCGGCATAAGCTACAGGGGTACTATGTAGGGAGGTTGCCAGCAAGGTGTCGGTTCACGTTACACTTGATCTTCTGCATGCCAGTACAGTTGGGGAAACAGGGACCCAGAATGGATTTCCAAAGTCTAGCGGTTCTGAGGAAGGAACTACTGGAATAGCAGGCTCTCTTCCATCTAGGAATACCTACAGTGAAGGGGTGGGATTCGGATGCTTACATGTGTACGTTAATTTATGTAGCATTGTTATTTACGAGAACGAACTTGTGTTATGTTATTTTTCCACTAGAAACATAGACCCCTAAAACACAAAACCTTTATCAAATAAAATATATGGTAATCTCAATATTGTTGTTGCTTGAGAAAATAATTCCCTGTAGATAGAGAGATAGCTGGCTTTTATTGTTTTTTTTATATAAAAACCCTTATGAATAAAGTGAAATCATTTTATTTGCTTGGTTTTATTATTAATGAAACGGCTATACAGCTTCGATAGAATTTTAGGAAATGATCGAGCGCCGTTAACCTCTACAAAAATGAAGATATACTGCGTCTCATTAAGTCCACCAGTTACACTATTTTCACGTTAAACTCGTCGATTACAAACTTAACTTGTTCATTAAAAAGGTAATTTTTACGACGTAATCTACCGTCGTTTAACCCCTTAAAATGAGGATCTACTTGCTTTGGCTTTATGCGTTTAAACATCATTTATATATAATATGAAAGAGGAAATTCTGAAAAATTTCATATTTTAGATTGGGGATCACTTTTCTATATAATTAAACTTAAAATGAACACCCACCATTTCACCAACAAGGGTTCATCGATCATGTTTTCATGTTTGGCGATTGATGGAGTGGACATAACATTTTATAAACTATTCTTTACTTTAACCGGTGCTCTTGCATGATTTGACCCGGATTCTCGGGAATTCCCGACAATCATAGATCGAGAGAGACCTGCAATCATCGGTTTCATCCCAATGTTGTACCAGACGCTAAGTAAATAAAAACAAATAAACCGGAAAAATACAAATGCAAAATTTAAAAAAAAAGGAAAAACACCTTTAAAATACTGTTTTGTTTTTATTTTTTTTTGGGGGGGGGGCAGACTCTTACTCAACAACACGGGCTTTTGTTCTTTTTTTAATGAAAACATGAAAGTTTTATTTTTTCATCAAGAATAGATAATTGATTTACTTTTTTTTACAGTAAATTGTGTTAATCTAAGTACAAAATTTTTCTAGTCTTTTTCATCAGTCATTTTTTTTAGGCGGGGGGAGTGGGTGCATAGCAATTTGTTTTTTATTTAAATATATGTTTACGAAAATACGCTAATTATTAGATGAATGTACAGGGAACACAATTTTTTTTCAAGGAAAATTACTATTTTCTTATTTGTTTATTTTTTTTAATACGACTGTTCATTGCTGGTGGAAGAACTTTCTAGAGATGAGGACATTTCCTTAGGAATGTTAATTCTGTCGAGTGTTGAAAGGCAAAGACGCAGGGAGATAGCGGTACAAAGAAAATGGAAGGAAGCTCCCTAAGAACTGGGTAGTTTTGGAAAATGTGATTTATGATGGAGACAAAAGTATCGTTTCCGATCTCTTCCACATAAATTAAAATATAGTAAATATGTACCCAGAAGCTTCCGGTTGGTCAGGCGTTCTTGATTGGTGTATCGCAATTTTGCTTCTTTATACCATCCTCTCAACAGGGTTCGTTGTTACCTTTGTCTCGGGGTCTACAAAAATTCATACTTATGATTCACAATCAAGTGGTAGGTTGAATCTTTTTCCTCCTACTTAGTTATAGGCCCTTTCGATCAGTTGGGTATCTAAAAACCCCTCCTCGTCAGTGATGTAAATAAAAACGTAAAAACTCGATTTAGCCTTTAAAAATATGGACAACGCTCGACTGAAACCGAGGATTGCTAGTCTCGTCCGATGCATGTTTTACGGGAATTCCGGAGAATAAGCGTCAAATTCGTCAAGACTTCCCTTTCACCTAACAATTGCATAAACGAAACGAACCCCAAATCATGGCAAATTAAATTTTATTAAGGAATTAGAAATTACATTAGACACATAATTAACCAAAATATCATTTAATTGTTTTTGGAATAACTTTTTAGTAGACCTTCATTTTTAGTAGGTAAATCGATGCTGGGCCCCGTTGTTAAAATATGCCACGGAATCTTTGACTGCTTCGAATTGATCACACTTGCAGATACACAAAATACCTTCTCGCTAAAATTAAATCAAATCGGACAATGCCCATCCCCCTCAAAAATAAAAACATATTTTTTTTATTTATTTACGAAAAAAATGCCATTAAAATAAATGTCGTACAAAAATTAAAAAAGAAACGCACGCGTTAATGTTTTTAAACGTTATTTTTCAGGTATATAACATCATGAGTCATCTTCGAACAATGAGTAAACAATGTCTTATTACCTTTTCCCGTTATTAACGTTGCTATATTTATTTCAACAAAAGTTGTTTTGATATTTATGTATTCATTTCTTTATTTATTTTGTCCGGGGGGGGGTCTTTCCAGTGCATGGGCAACAAAAACTGCTCAATATCCAGAGAATAGTTTGTCATCTTTGTATTTTTTCTGCCGAAATATCTGGTGGAGTGAGTATTGCGTACACCTTTCTTTATCCGTTCTTACATTTTGTAAATTGTTGTAAAGGTATCGGCATTGCAGATGATAGAAATGCTTAGTATAGCAGGTGTATCCCAATCGGACCTTCATATCCCTATAGGCAACGCCTTGTACCTATGCTTATATATATATATATATATATATATATATATATATATATATATATATATATATATATAAGCATATGTATATGACAATTCTCCAAGTTACAAATGTGAAGTTCTCTGAGTTCGTCATTTATTACTGTTTTAAATGTATGCATTATAATACTGTTTGGAACTGAGACTAATATATCAAATGATAGTTTAACAAACGATTTTTTTAAAATTAAATTTTAACCCAAAACAAGAGACAGTGGTACTGTAATGACTGTAATGTTGGGTATTACTATCGCGAACAGAAGCTTCAGAGATATTATGAAGGTATATGTATGTTGACATTAAACTTGAATTTTGGGGACATGTTATCTCAATATTCCAGAAGAACCTTTCACTTAGTAGTACATGAATGAAATATGACACAAATGACGCTCAGAACATCCATCTGAGAAAGACCACATTAATCATCAGAAAATTTAAGACGGCTGCAAGTTTTCAATATGGCTGCAGAAGCAAACTTGACAAAGTTCATTTTTTGAAGAACTTCGATTAACACACTTTCTTTACAGTCAAAATATAAACAGAATGTATTCTCATATAATGAAGCCAGTTATGCCGTGACAATTACAATATGGCAAAAAAAATTCAAAATGGCGGTTCATATATTACTGTAAGTATTAATGTGTTCAATTATAACCTTGCCTGCGTCTATGCTCTGTGCTGGGTCTCTTGGGAAAAAGTTTACTGTCTATTATTTGTTACACTTATGCTGTTAAATATTAAAGCCTTTGGTTGTGATAACTTTAGAGTAATTTCAAAGCAAAATCAGGGCACACTGTTTGTATTAATGCTGTGAAACTTAGCGCGGGAATCAGCTTGTAGTGTACTAACTATAGTTGCAGTTATAAACTGTTGTGGTGGAAAACTAACTTTACATAGTAGTATCTCTAAGTGGCCCTAATCAAATGGACGAGTGTATTCTTTGTGAGAAGAAGAAGAAACCAAAATAAGAGCTGCGGCAAGCCGAGGTCATGTCACTGAATGAGATGTAGGTTGGTTGTTTTTGTTTTAATTGCATATCAACCCTTTTCAGATTATTTAATGCCGAATTCAAAGATTTGGAAGAAAGATTTTTTTAATAGATAATATCTGTTGTTTTCTAGTCGGTTTTTATTTAACCACTAGTTGGGACCCTTACAGGTACTACCACTCCGGTTCAAAGTGGACCTGGAAGCAATGGCAATTAACGGGTGGCTCCACACTCCCCCTAACCAGCAAGCTGGGAACTCACCACTGGATAGATTTTTAGGTCATATTCAGGACCACTGAATGAGAGGCTCAACGAGCATGCCCGTGCCCTCAATGATTTTTGATTACTGTCTATGTTGAGTAATGGATATGTGGTTGACCTAGAACAGAAATATCATTGCTCTTGAATGACTGCTGTGTATCGCTCATACACTGCCCAAAATAATACATTCGAGGCATCCCAAGCAAATAGGTTTATTCCTTTGGTATTTTCGGAACTCCTGATCCATGTAATTGAGAACAAACACAGTACCAATGATCCAGTCACATTCGGACTTGCTGAACTAGATAATATATACAAGGAGCGTTTTCACCCGTTTGGGAAGGACATACCTGATGTGCACTCGACTAGGATAATACATTGACCCAATTTTTTGCGAAAAAATCTTCCTGCACTGATGCAATCTTCCTTGTCAAAGCTGTTAAGATACTTGGAATGCACATGGTCGAACACAAGTGTAAGTTTGATGGCAGTTTGTATGAGAATTCAGTGTACGATTCCTTGCCGTCGATCTTGCTGCAATTCTTCTGTATGACTTAGCATGGAGCAGGTATCAAGTAAAAGCTCATGCAATTACATCTAACCTGACAATGGCTCAACTCATTCAATACAACTGCTTTGCCAAATACAATGAAGGTACTACAACTCAAAAGCATTCTAGAGACAAAGAATGCACTTCCAGTCTTTATATGGCATGAGAATTTGCCTTTTCCTGCGGCACTGAGTGACACAAGACATTTTTATCCCGGAAGAAACGTCTGAACTTGGTAGCCCTCTGAACGATACTATTGCTCTTCTCAATTCTTAGCCGAAATGTGATGCCAGTATTATTGATGCTGCAGCTCTTGTACACCCACCTGCAAAAGACATCAAATACATTTGAGGAATATGCGTTTAAATATGGCACTCTATCTGATTAGGTAATATATACAATTCATAAGTTCTAAACCAAGATTTACTGAGTAATTTTATACAGGCACCTAGGGTCATATTTTGAAAAATTTTACCGCAATTTTGACTCCTTAATTTTTGTAGGTTTAACCTCTCCGAAAGTTTAAATGTTTGATCCATCTTCAAGTAACCAACATAACGTATATATATTTGTATGTAGGATATCCTGTTTTCAGTTACACAAGGAAACACTGGAGGTTAGCGACTTTGACCGAAAAGGGTAGAAATAGCTGCAATGATATTTGCAAACCGTTTGGTTTGTTTGATACTTACGAGATTACCTCAGGTCTATTGAGTATAGTTTGGATAGAGCACACGCTTTTGTTCATGATTCTTTTTGCTATTTGACAAATCTGAGGGCCTTTACCGCTGCTACCCTATTTTAACTTCGGACTGAGCATAACAGTTTCTCGCAGTCTATATTGCTTTTTTACAGAGGTTACTGGCTGACCTGAACGGTTTTAGTCTCAGTATATCTATTTCGTTGGAAACAATTAGTAAGGTATTTGTTGTAACTTGTAGTAAGAGATATGTTGGAACATTTTAGAGGGTATGAAACGGTCTATACTTAGGATTTCCTATTCCATCAGATCTGATTCTATAGAGTACATCCTTTTTAATCATTGAACGCAAAGATAGATCTGATATAAATTTGCAGAAGCTACCGAAGTCGGCCAGGGGGTATCAATACGATGGATGATGGAGAGGTACGTCTGAGGACCTATTATATGTCGTTATTATCTTAACTGATTCAACAGAGTAGTAGGAAGATTCCAGTGGAGACAGAACGGAAGATGAACATAAAGTTGTCAAAAAAAGTTCTAGGAGGATCGCATAGTGGCCATCCGTGTCGGGGACACGGGTGCGTTAATTAACAATCTGAGTGAGGTCATAAGCAATTCAGAAATCGTGACATAACCTCCACTCATATTCGCTTTTGTTTGAGTGAGTTAGCCATTTCACATTTGTGAACAAGTAAGTCTGCACCGAGTGAATGTTAACTGAGGGTCACGCAGACAGGACATGGCCAATTGTCTATGATATGCTTTTTAAGATAGTAAATCCGCTTTTGTGGGAGGGATGGAGTGCAAATGTGAACGAAGTAGCGTAAACAAGTGCAATTCAGAATAATATATAGGGTTAATATGGATATTGTCTGGAGATTCCCCGTGCCACATGAAAAATCATCATTTAATGTAGGCACATACTTCATGCCCATGGATATATTGAGTGTCGAGTTTTAGAGGTTAAGTTAGATTATCATTTAATTACGAACTCATCTAGGGAAGTAGTAGGTTCAATGCAAGTCTCGCTTTCAAATAATAGGTAAGGTTTAGTAGCTTTCCTAGAGTTTGAACCTCTGGAAGTTTTGAACGAAGACCCTTGATGTTGTCGAAGGAGCCATGATAATAGGGGTCTACGTTTGAATTTGGAGGTCTTGTTTTGATCGAGCATTTTAACTGGAAACTATTCAGGATTGGGATTTGGGATTTGTAGACTAGATTGCCAGCCTTGCTTAGAATAGGGCAGAGAGGGGAAATAAGAGAACATCGAAACAAAGATTTTTTGTTGTATATGAAAAGGTATCCGTTACAATTACCCGCTCATATGGCATTGAGAGGCCTCATCAAAAGCTACTGCATGATGCAGAATCCATTCTCTTAATGGCAAT
>NC_136492.1:122497018-122499518 GCF_053919585.1 Euprymna scolopes
GACCACAGTTCAGGGCATGTGGTTAGAAAACATATCTAAAAAACTCGTGAGTTTTCAATCAACATCGATTCCATTAATATGCCCGTTAACAATCTTAGTAAGGTCATAATGGATCGAAGACATCATGAACAATCTCTCTTCTTTAGTTGTTCTATTTGAAGTGGTCTAGCTATTAAATCATGGTTAAAATTACAATCTCCACAAACGTGCCTGCAATGTACGTATGATAAGTGTGCTTTACCATACCATTAAAAATATCTACTTCATCATTGTACTGAATAAGCGCTATTCCAAGACATATAGGAATGCGCACGCACTTATTCGTAAATAGCTCAGTAACAAGCAAAGTTATATTTGATGTAGACACACACTACTTTTCACAGGAGAACTTGTAAATCGGCTTCGATATTATGTAAGAATTTTCTTCACAAGAGAAATCGGATAAATAGCAGTTAGATTAATATGAGTTGCAGAGCAAAATTGCAGGCCAGCCTTTTCTCACGTAATTGGATGTCCACTTCTGGAAAGGTGGAACGTAGATCTCTTGTGTTAGAACAGGAGGAATATTAGTAACGGGCTATGTTTATATAGTGGCGCTGGATTTCCTCTTGATTAGTTTATTGAAAATTTTCATAGTTGTGTTGGAAAACGGGCGGTAGCGTTCAGCGGATTAATTACAAGCAGAGGGAGGAGTGAGGAGACTAGGAATAAAGCAATTTGCAAAGGAAGGAGACTATGTTGACCATGAAAAAGGAAAAACCTTAGAAGTTCCCACAAGTTTTGCATCGGAAGTGTCCAGAAACCCCATTCACTAAATGCCATTGTTGCGTCCAAATACCTGTTGATAAGACACCGTCGACAGTAACTCCAAGATTCGGTTCTCTAGCTCTCAGATCGATAACGCCAGTTAAGAAAACGTTTACCCCAACAACTCTCATCAGAGATATGCGAGCAAGAAGAAATATAAATATGAATTTACTAATTTCTAACGATAATTCACACATAACCACCGCCCCGAAATACGGCGTTTCACTCGGCATCTCACCAAAGCAATCGCTTTTTCGTTTGAGATAAGGAATAAAGGACAAAATAGGAGACGCAAGAGGCTGCCGAAAATGTATCCACACATATATTTGCTACTCCCCTTTAAAATAAACAAATAAATCAGTGAAGTTTATAAAAATAAATATAAAATTAAAAAAAAGACTATGCCACCTAGTTCAAGTCCATAGTTACTATTTAAAAAAAAAAAAAAACTGGGTAGATAGGTCACCCCTCTCGACATGTAACACAAAATTTATATAATTATCTTTAAATATACAATCTTCCTCGTGTGTGTGTGTGTGTGAGTGTGTTTGCTTGCGTGTGCATTTCCCTACAACACTTCTCTGTCAATTTTCAGTCTAAAGATTTCACATAAGTCGTATTAAGATGTCGTATATCTTTTTAATCGGTTTTCGACATAAATTTTGCTGTCAAGGAGTCACAGTTCAACGATTTAACCATTAAAAACTCTGCCAAAGTCCTCCGACATTTTTGGCAAATCTGGCTTCCAAGAGGGCAAATGTAAGAGAGCTTACCGTTGCAATCTCACACACACACACACACACACACACACACACATATATATATATATATATATATATATATATATATAGTAGTTTCTGAAATATATATGGCGATTAAGCTACACTGAATATTCGGCGTTTCATCCACTCCAGGATTCCTCAGGCTTATGCGCCTAAGGCTCAGGCGCATAAGCCTGAGGAATCCTAGAATATTCAGTGTAAGTTAATCGCCATACATATTTCATAAATTACTAACTAGCTCTACCTACGTATTGAGCACTTTTGAAGAAAATACTTAAAGTTTACGCATAAACGGATGATTTCGTGTATTAATTTTATGTGAGTAAATGAAGTATATATATATATATATATATATATATATATATATATATATATATATATATATATATATATTGTTGTTAATTTTTTGGAGAGGGTCAGCTTGCGCTCGTGGCCATGCGTACACACATGTGCACGTACACACATATCTACATAAAAGAAACGGTCACAGTTACACATACAGGGAGCGCAGATATGTGTGCCTGTGACCTTTTCTTTTAATATATATGTGTGTACGTGCGCATGTGTGTATGCTTGGCCCCGACCGCTAGCTGACCCTTTCCAAACAATAAACAGCAAAATAAAAACTAAAAACTAATAAACCGAAGAATAACACCCCCCCGGTTCCAAACATAAGCGAACACCCAACAGCTCAAGACATACTTACAAAGAAATCACCTCACCAACGAGACGCTATAAACTTTAACACTAAGTCTCGAATTCAAAAGTAACCGCCTCCTCCCACTCCCACATATTCCCTCACCCTCATGTATCCCTTTTCTCTCAGCCACATCAGAAATGAACCTCCAAGACCCTCCCGACAAGTTCCTTTAACCCCAAAACTAAAACATTATTGACATACCAAACGCTCC